>NW_027210740.1:435000-517500 GCF_029030835.1 Brachyistius frenatus
CACACACACACACACACACACCAGAGCCCTTGGGTACGCCTGTCCTTGCTCTCGGGTCGGGGTGAAAGGCTGACCTGGTTTCTAACAATATGACCCCAGGTGGTACAAAAACACAAACGCACAATGACGTTCGGATAACGAATACACGCTTATCCAGGTGCAAAAACGAGGGTTTGCACAGATATTCGTGTTTGCTTGTACGTACACACACACACACACACACACACACACACACACACACACACACACACACACACACACACACACACACACACACACACACACACACACACACACACACACACACACACACACACACACACACTCACTCACTCATAGTGCATCTTGAGAAGTTTGGCTCATTCCACCCATAAATTGTGCGATAGTAATCCATCTTTGTCATGGAGGGAGAAAGACTACATTTTTGTCTATAACTGTTTTACGCCGCTCTGAGGAGAGAGAGAGAGAGAGAGAGAGAAAGCCAGATAGGTAATCAATATATGTGTGTGTGTGTGTGTCAGTCAATGCTTCACCAGGACCTATCTTCCAGATCAATGTGCGTGTGTGTGGAGCTAATCTGTTTTTGATGAAAGTGTGGGCCAGGATTAAACCGGTTAAACCTAGGGTGAGTAGAGGAAGCACTGGAAAAAGTGTGTGTGTGTGTGTGTGTGTGTGTGTGTGTGTGTGTGTGTGCGTGAGCGTGAGCGTGAGTGTGTGTGCGTGTGCGCGTGTGTTGCATTCACACTGCACAATTTACTACACAAAAACCAAGCGGTGGTTTTGACTCCATCTGATCGGTGGATTCGCGCTCGCTAAAACTGATCAGTCGGTCTGGATTCCACTTAGACTGCCAGAAAAGCACCGACTGAGCAAAAGAGGATCTAAATAACATCCGTCTGCCAATATGTTAAGTTACTTTCAAGATCTGAAGTGGAGGGCAAAGCGCTCGGCGGTGCCCGCGACCTAAGAGGAGCTTTTAGTGTCCCAGCTAATTTAAAATGAAATATTAAGCCTGCTGGAGGTGCGGCGTGAAGGGCCACTTCAACCTACACATTGCGGTTATGAATATTTACAGGGATTAAACTGGTTTTGGCCTAAAGGAAAATTATGCAGAGTAGATGTACGGTGTGTCAGCAGGACCGTGTGTGTGTGTGTTGTGAAAACTTCAGACTGACTCACGAGATATTACAGTTTCATCTCGTGAGGCTTTCTGCATGCAGGACGGTTGTTTTAATACTAATTGAAGGTGAACTGTATTAACGGAAGCCTTTAATACCTCCTCACGCGGGATGACTATGAGTCGGCATTGTCATTCATGATTAATTATAAAGGAGTAGTGGCAGTTTTGAGATATGGCAAATTGTAGGGGTTTGACTTCCTGTGAGAATTGGTCCCATCCAGGTTCTCGTTCAGTCTTTAGTCGCAAAACTGGCCAAAAAAAAGAAAAGAAAAATGCAACCGATGATGTGCACTAAAAGACATTAATCTAATCCAGCATTGAAGTGGTATTTGTTTTACAGTAAATTTGACTCTTTTTGAGTGGGAGCAAGGGCAACACCATCGGACAATATTAGTGTAACGCAAATATACAGTTGTAAAGTATATGTTGGCCGATATGAAGTTTGTTTCTACGGAACATGATGCAGAAAAAAGATGTTTGGGATAAATTGTAAATTGTTCTATTTGTGTTTTTTTGTCATACTTAGAATTATTCAATTCCGATTGACGTTTTACTGTTTCAGTGTCACATTACATATATAATATAGAAAATTGGTCGATATATTGGCAAAGAATTTTTTTTTTTTTTACTCCCTAACATCGGTATCTGATAAAATGATAAATGATGAAAATCCAGCATCGTTTTGCCTCGAATTGTAATCTAACATTACAAATACAAAATTCCCGTCCAAATTGCGCTTATTTTGTTTTCCCAGGCAACAGCAACTCTAAATTTCTCAATGCACGTCGTTGTATCCATCAACCACTCAATACTCCAATACTGACTCCACTGTTAGAGACCCGACCCAACTGGGACTAAATCGTAGCCTTAACATTTGCTATTTGCCAGTAAATCCATTAGCTTGCATGCTTCCCCTCAAAGTCCTGAAATCATTGACCTCTATGACTAGTGGTCATGTGAGGAATTGTAAGGGCTTATAAATACCTGAGAAACCGAGCCTTACCAGATGTGTTAGTGACAATAATAATATGACCGTTGAATCTTGAATGTGATGTTAGGAGTTCATAAACAGCCCTGATTAACTCGGCTCTGTCCTTCCCCATCTCTTTCTTCTTTTTGATGTCACAGCTTTTTTTTTTTCTTCCTTGGCATGTTGCATACATGATTATGATACAACCATTTCTAACCTCCGAGCTGCTTCGAATGGACGAATGCTTCTCGCGCGGTCCTACGGCATCGTAAAAACGAAAAAGAAAATGCCCGAAAGTCATAAAATTGTTGTCGGTATGAGATGATTAGCTGCTGCAGGAATGCCTGTCCTGCGTTTTCTACCGCTGCTCACTTGTGATTACTGGGGAAGAAACAAGCCGCTGAAGGGCTGTGAAATGAGTGCTTACACGCCACGCACACTAATTCAGTCGTGCCGCTGCATACATTTTGTGTTTGTGTGTGAGTCTTTTATGAAATGCATACTGTGTGTATGCATCCACCTGTTTTGAATGTGTGTGTATGTGTGTGTTTGTGTTTGTGTGTGATTACCAGAGAGACATTTTCAACTGTGCTTTTCAAAGTAAAACACACACTCTTGTTCTTCCAGCTCTGGGAATTCACTGACTGAAAAAGAAGTACTGCTTCTTTTTTGTTTGTTTGTTTGTTTTTTTGTTCCTGCGTGGAGCTACTCGAATTTGTATAACGCTACACAAATGGACATACACATTTAAATCTTGGGGCTAATGTTGGCTGAGATTGACAAAAACAAAAAAACGTTTTACAATGTAAAATGTCCAACCAGAGATTTTCTTTCAACCATTTTATCTACACTGAAGCAAAACATAAAAAACAAAAGTCCAAATCAGTAATTTCTTCTTCCTCTTTAATATTCAAGAATATCCCAGACCTCATGAGTTGATATCAAATACATGGAGTTCCTTTGTTACAGCGTTCTCCACCGCAGTAAGAATTAGACTATAGAATTCACCGTAACTCCTTAAATGAGAATAAACCTGCAGAGACAAGAAGCAACATGTGTAATGTGATGAAAACTCAATTTAGAGCTCGTATTTTCTTACTTATTTGAGTATTTTTTTCACATATTTTTCTCACTATTTTCAGAGGCACATGTTAGTTTTTGAAAGCCTTTGTTGTCGGGCTTAAAAATGTCAGTTTTCTGTGGATAGAAGGCCCAGAAAAGAAAAACAAAAAAAGATATATTTCTGTGTGTACTCAATTCTTCTCAACACTCTCATGGATTCACAAACACCGACACGCCAACAGCTTTGGTGTCCAACTCTGACTGGTCTTTGTGTCAGAGAACCGAATCCCTGCTTTTGTTATTTGTAACAGTCACTTCTCTTTTCTTCTCCTCCCCTTTTAGACCCTCTCTTGGTGTGGTACTTAAATCCACTGCATTATAAATGCTCAATTGATTGGCCAAGCTTAGAGGTCAGTAATTAACCAAGATGTGGACAAAGTACATAGAGAATATTAAATGGATGTAATAGCCTGCTTTGATGTGGCATCTGAATAGACACGGTAGATATAATAAAGTACAACGTGAACCGAAAGAAAATGTGGAAAAAGTGAATAAGAGATCAGAGGTCATTTTATGCTCAGGTGGACGTCAAAGTCGAGCGATCGTCCTTTAAGTTGAATGAAAATGGAGAGAAAAGCGGTGAGTAGAGTTGAGGATAGAAGGAAAAAACCAGGGACGAGGTGGTTGACGAAAATGTGAGGACTAAAAGAGACACAAAACATTAGGAGGAAAAATTACATTCAAAACTTAGCAAGGCCAGATAGTGGAACCAGATTACTGGTACAATCCATTTAAACGATATAAAACAGCCTTACTGGCCAATAACACATGAAAATCTCCTTTTGTACGCACATAAATGCAACTTTCCCCAAGGCTACAATCAAATGGACCACAGTGATAATAGATTATTTAAGAAAAGCGTGGACTCTATACAGCTATGGTACAGCAGTGTATCTGAGTGTTGTGCATGCGTCTTTTCAGTTGTTATTTACGTTGGAAGATCTCCGAGTTATCTTGGGTTATTCTGACTTATCTGATCATATCATGAATTTTAGTTTCGAAGTTACATCAAATTTCGTGCCAAAATAGTGGAGAGAAAAGAGGGACGAGGAAAGTACAATTACAGAGAAATGGTAAATGTCTTTATCACCTTACGATCCCAAAGCGCTTTTACACAGTTTTCCATTCACACATATTCACACACTTATGAGACTGAGCTGCCCGCCATCAGGAATACATTCACACACCGATGGTACGCCATCGGGAGCGAACTGGGGCTCGGCGTCTTGCCCAAAGACAACCTAGGGAGGAGCCGGGGGATCGAACCACCGACCTTCCGAATAGTGGGCAAAACCACATCCGGAAACAGAAGTGAGAGAAGAAAAACCAAAACAAAAGAAAGCCACTGAAGCGATGAGTGAAAACGGATCATAAAAGTAGAAAGAAGGACACGAGAGTATGAAGAAAAGAAGGGAAAAATAAAATGTCTGAGCAGTGAGAAAGCAAAAAAAAAAAAAAAAGAAAAGAAGTGAGACAGAAGCGGAAGGAGAGCAGAGGAACCGTGATGAAGCTGACAGGACAAAGGGAGACGAGGAGGAGAGGAGGACGGGGAGGGAGTCGGTCACCCCTGTAGTTTTGCTGGGAGGAGGTCTGAACCTGCTACCTCTCCTAATGAGCACCGTGGAGAGTGTGTGAGGGAGTGTGTCTGGAGCCGTGTGCATGAAAGTGTGTGTGTTTGTAAAATATCTGTCTTTCTGTCTTTATATGTCTTGAAGATGATTGTGTGTATTGAGGGTTTATCCCCATGAGTGTGTGTGTGTGTGTGTGTGTGTGTGTGTGTGTGTTGTTTGCATCTCTGCTTGTAAGAGTCAATTTAAGTCGTGCAGACCTTGTTAACGTCGACTTTTGGGGAGTTTCAAATACCAAAACGGCAGTCAAGACATTGTTTGTTTCGCAGCTATTGTTCTGCGGACTGATTAGAAACACACCGGCCGAGGTTTGACTGACCCTTTGGATCTTGATATGTTCCCTTCTCCTTTTTCCGTACAGCCCACGAGGCGAGTTCGCACTGACGGTTCTCGACGAGATGGTTTTGAAAAGTGCGACTACCAGACTGAAACCTGCCAGTTTGCGCCGACGCAACATTAAAGACAGTTTTTTTTTTTTTTTTTTTTGCTGTTGTGCATCATTATTGTGATCTGCTGACAGTTATACGGCGTTGAAACGGAGCTCGTGAGCTGGCGGCGAACGTACGAAGCCGCGTACGCCGTGTTGCTCGGTGTTCAAGTGGTTGAATGGTCGTCAGAGACTGTTGCTGGGCAACGACGATCGTCATTTTTTAACTGCCGACGAAAAGTGAACCTCCGCCTCCTCCTGACATTTCCGGAGACGTCGGCAATCGCGTCGACTCGGGGCTTCCGGGAAATTTAGAGTTCCGACATCGTGAATGCCACAAGAGGGCGCCGTTCGTACGGACCCTTCTCGTGTACGCGGAAAATACGACGGCGTTTGAACGCAGCATTTGCAACTGACGTGACGGAAGTTGACTTCGCTACGAGCTGATTGGCTTAAACCGCAGACCGGCGACTTGACAAGCAGTGTGTGTGTTTGACTGTGTGTGTGTGTGTGTGTGCGTGCCTGTTTTTCTGTTTCACAGTAATTGGTTAAAAGTGGATATAATTAAATGAACTGTCTCAATGGTTTTTGCCGCCTCCGTAAAGAGGTCGAGATGTATTTGAGCCGCTCAAACAACGTGACCCACTTTGAGTTCATTGCGTCGATGGTCCTCACAACAATACACATTCAAACGAGGCTATTTATTAATGTATTTTTTTAAATTTTCTTTTTTTTTACAGATACACTTACGTGCAGTGATGATATTTGATAAGGGGGATTTGAAAAGGCAAACATGATGACTACACGTGAATCATCAGCGCTGAATCATCAGCGGCGGTGATCGTTGATCGTGATCATCGTAGCGACAGCAGTCGCGTCTCTTGACAAACGGTCGTCGCTTTGATGACTCAGCGTCTCGTTTTCTCTCGCTGTCGCTCAGAGGGATCCCGACCAACTGTGCGATTCACGGTTAATGAGAGCATTCAGATGATACCACCTCTTTGTGTGTGTGTGTGTGTGTGTGTGTGTGTGTGTGTGTGTGTGTGTGTGTGTGTGTGTGTGTGTGTGTGTGTGTGTGTGTGTGTGAGAAAGTGTGTTAGTGTCTTAAATGTGGCTTCTTTTTAAACAGTTCTGCCAACGAGAGCTTCTTTTGATTTAAATTTGACTGAACAACAGCAAGATGTGGTCTGGAAACAAATTTATAGGGATTGTCAGAGTAGTAGAGGAGTATATACACTGTGTGTGTGTGTGTGTGTGTGTGTGTGTGTGTGTGTGTGTGTGTGTGTGTGTGTGTGTGTGTGTGTGTGTGCGTGCGTCGCTGGGTAACCGTATATTTTCTGTGTCTGTCCTTGTGTTTCAGACAAGTCGAACAATTTCAGAAAAGTTGCATTTTTCACGTTTTTTCGAGGATCCGTTGTACCGATGTCACGAGTTCACAACAAACCCAACTGGACGTTCAAAGGTATTAACATCACGTTTTAGTTGGCTGGACGGTGCGAATGCTTCAGTGAAAACTGAACATCTCACGTCCTGAATTCATGTCAATGTTTGTGATTATGACAGTAATTCACTTTATTGATAAAGCGCCAAATCAAAGTCAGAAAGTCATCCAAAAACATGCACCTCAGGTCAGGTTACCTGGCGCCGCGCTAGTGGCAGCCTGTTGCAGCAGCTCCCCCCTGATAGCCCCCCTGCTGTAGTGAAGAAATTTCCCCTCGGGGATTAATAAAGTGAAATAAAAAAAAAATTAATAAAAAAAAAGTCATCCCAGGGCGCTTTACAACATCATACAAGAGAACCCAACAATTCAACAGTTTCCACAAGTGGCTGGAAGGAAAAACTCCCTTTTATTATTATCATTATTTTGGAGAACTAACAAATACTTATAATTTCCCTTTGATCCCATTTCACAATGTGGTCTTAAGAACACAGCAACGTAAAAACTTCAAATTAGACTTAAATTAGAAATTAAAACCCCACGTTTGCGTCGTTATTGCATCTTAAGAATCGTAGAGTATTTGAAGAGGAGGGTTCAATTCTTAGGTCTTTTGTTTTTTTTGTTGGTTTCAAGAAATCCAAATTAATACTTGAAGAAGAAAAAAAATAAAAAGAAGTTTCTTGAAAAATTCCTTTAAGTGCAACACCGAACCATAATTGGCCCATTCTCATCGTCCACAGAATTTCATTTCAGCTTAACTGCAGACCTGAAACGGACTCGACTCTTTTATTACTCGGAGATAAGCTGAGGCTGGTTTGAGAGTTCGGCTCCTTTGCTGAGTCAGCTGATCTTCCGTCTAAATAAACGTCCGCTTGTTAAACCGTCGGGTCAAACCGTGTTCGACCGAGACCGGCTGCTCGGCTGCTTTGGTTTTTTTTTTTCCAGTTAAGAAGGACCGACACGGTTTTCGATCCGTGTATACCCCGTTTTTTTTTTTTTTTTTTGCACGTTAATTATACACTTGAATCGACTGGGATGAGTTTAAAGTGTGTTTTTCTTTTTAGGAACAATTACTGACGCTCGAGGGAAAACATAAATCCAATCGGTTGTGCGTTCGCGTGGCAGATGATGAAGTCCTTCCTTTGTTTGCTTTGTCAACGGCTTCGCTTCTAATTTGTTACGACCGCGTGCTGCGGCTCGTCGTTTCAGACAGGTGGCAGGTACAAATTTGCATATGTTGGTGTGTGCGCGTGTGTGTGTGTGTGTGCGTGTGTGTGTGTGTGCGTGTGTGTGTGTGTGTGTGCGTGTGCGTGTGTGTGTGTGTGTGTGTGTGTGTCAATCTCCTTTACGTTCCAATCTTTCCTCTTCCCTTTTATGTTGTCAACCTTTCTGTCCGAACCAATTGCTTCGGTGGAGCGCAGACGTATGTTTGCCTTCACGTTTGTGCGCTCATGAGGCTTGAAGTGTGTGTGTGTGTGTGTGTGTGTGTGTGTGTGTGTGTGTGTGTGTGTGTGTGTGTGTGTGTGTGTGTGTGTGTGTGTGTGACAGCCGGTGAAAGCGATTGGTGGCGACGCTGTTTTCTGTGTTCTCTCATGCACAACTAAAGGTTACAAGGCAGGGTCCCCTATTGATTCATGTTGCAGATAATTAAAGTCACAATAGACCCTTCAGTGAAAACACGGCCACGGCTTTAAGACTTTTAACAGGAGAACGCACGCACACACACACACACACACACACACACACACACACACACACACACACACACACACACACACACACACACACACGCACGCACACGCACACAGGCTGCAACATAGAGAAGACTTCAAGCAGCAACTGAACGCAATAACCGTGAAACTCTTCACTCGATCGTTTTTGTTTGATCACTTAACTCAAGGTCTCACTCGCTCACTCACTCGTTCACTCGCTCACTCATTCATTCACTCGCTCACTGATTCATTCACTCACTCGTTCACTCACTCGCTCACTCACTCGTTCACTCACTCAACACAACATTTTTTTGTGATTGTTTGCGATTAAACATGCTGGATTTTGTGTCCGATTTTTTTTCTCCAAAATCTTGATGTAATTGAAGCAGTTTTAAATGTTTTTTTTTTTTTGTGGTACAAATTTAAGAAATTCAAAAAAATGTCATGTAGAGGAAAAAAAAAAAATATATATAAATTTTTTAATTGCTACCAAAAACGAGTGATATGTACTGCCGACGATAATAAGCATTTTGCACGTCACAGAAACGATCGACTTCCTCGCTTACGTTGTTTACTCGCTTGTTTACATGCTGGAGTACTCGTTAATTAACTCACTCGTTTACTGTTAGATCCACTTAGTCATTCTTTTACTCACTTACTGAGTCAGTCAGCAGGAGGGGGTTGTTCAGGGGGGGGGATTAAATGTGGTGAAATTGAACTGTGAAGATTCAAGCACATGTTACGGGTTATTATTACATGTTTTAAATGTGGTATGAGCAGTTCATCAGTTGTCAAAACACTTTTTGTTTGGAAAAGATCCATGTGTGAAATTGATCCAGACAGGAAGGTGGGAGAGGGGGGGGGTACCGCTTATGTAGGGGGCCCAGATTTTTTTTTGGGTTGCACCCCTGTCAATCAGTCATTAGGTCGCTCCCTAAAAAAAATACAACAAAATACGAAAAACATACTCTCAAATAATATTAAAGGACCTCAAATCTAAACTTCATTTCACCGTCTGTACGTGTAAACACTCTTTATCTTTCACACCTGCACTCCAGCTTTCCTCCTTCTCCGTTTTTTGGTTTCAGTTCGAGTTCCTCCTCCTCGTTTAACATTCACCAGCCTCTCAGGCAAAAAACAACAACACAGAGATCTCCATGAAAACTTTCAGCACCCAAAAACACTCGCAACCTCTGGCCTCCGTCTCTTTCTATAAATAAATTAGATTTTTAGCATAGCTCCACTGCTTCTGTCATTCCCTCTTTCTTTCATTTCAAATTTCTTTCTTTCTCAGAAGAGTGGTCTGACTGGACTCTCCAGTCACAGCCATGTAAACACACAAATGACCTCTGACCCCCTGCGCAGCGTTTAAAAGAAAAAATGACTCCAACCTCTTTCATCAAAGTATTTCTAGACGTTTCTCGTCTATTCTCCTGTAAACATTCATTCACACGCATATACAAAAAACAAACAAACACAAAACCTCCTACTTGACAAAAAACAGTTTGGATTTGTATGAAGAGAACTTGTTCACCTTCACCACCGTCGAACACTTGATCTCACACACACACACACACACACACACACACACACACACACACACACACACACACACACACACACACACACACACACACACACACACACACACACACACACACACACACACACACACACACACACAGACAGACAGACTCCAACTGTGTGTTAACGAAAAATCTCTGCCTCCTAACTCTTATTATGCCGGCTTATTGGGGCGGCAGTAATAGCATTTAGATATTTAGTCACTGTGCTTGTTTGCCTTTGGCAGTGTGTGTGTGTGTGTGTGTGTGTGTGTGTGTGTGTGTGTGTGTGTGTGTGTGTGTGTGTGTGTGTGTGTGTGTGTGTGTGTGTGTGTGTGTGTGTGTGTGTGAGAATACATGGGGGCAGATGGCATATGTTGGCATATGATTTTAAATGACTTAATGGACATATATAAAGATGCAGGCATGTTCGCTGACAGTGGATTTAATATGAGTTAACTAAGTGACAAGAGAGGCACAGAGACACACACTCACTGAGGCCATCCACACACACACACACACACACACACACACACACACACACACACACACACACACACACACACACACACACACACGCATGCATGCATCCAGTCACACCTGGGTTTTCACACATTTTCTGCCCAGATACGCTTGATTCATGCAAACATAATGTAAGCTTAAGACACACTTGTACACACAAACACACAAATTAGTTCATTAGATTAAAAGCAAAATGCAAAAATACAAAAAAAAAACATATCAACAAAGGTTTAAAAATGTGTAATAAGTGCCAAACGAAGGCTCTTGGCAAAAACATTAGATCATGAATACAGGAACTACAGATACTTCCAAAATAAAGTAAAATATATAATATGATATAACGTTTAATTAAAATATTTAGAGTTAAATATAATTTGGTAACTTCATATTTTCTAAAATATTCGAAAGATTTGCAAATTTCCTATTTTGCAGGACACTGTAAGGTAGCTTAAAGATAAAAAAATAAAAAAAAGTATATCGTAAACAGCCACCGATACATCTGTGATGAGCTTCATGGTCATTATTAGATACTTAAAAAACATAAACAGTATTCATAAACCAAAACGCAAAAAAATGGTAAACGGCATAAATTCTAGTTTTTTTTTTTCTTCCAGATTCATGATTTTGTGCCTCGTTGTCGAAGTCAAGGCGAGTTTTCCTATTTTAATGTGATAACTTTAGTAAAAAAAAAAAAAAAATACCCCCAAAAACCCTCAGACACACACACACACACACACACACACACGCGCACCCCCCCCCCCCGCCCTCCCCCCGCCACTCAGGGTCGGTCATTGCTATCTAAGTGAGCGGTAAACAGACTGTTTAGAGCACTCGCCTCGGTGGGGGGGGGGGGATGCCTCCTCCCTCTGGTTTGTGGCTCCGTGAGGTCCCCCGTCGCACCGCGTTAGCTTTGACTGACATGAAAGGCTCATGATGGGGGGGGGGGATCTTAACACGAGGAGTACGGGATTCTACTTAAATATGGCGCTATCGTCGGTGGTCACGTGTTGATATGTGTGTAAAGTGGGCAATTTGTTCAGGGTACAAAGGGGCTCTTGAGTGGGGTTGGGGGGGGGGGTCGCTTCGCTCTATCTGCACGAGTTGTTTTTGGGTGAAAGCCAGCGTGCTTGCGTAATGTCCTTTGGTTGTGGCTATTCTGGTCATATATAACTAATACGATTTATGTCTTCAAACGGACCAGACGTGACTTCAAGCAGAAGAAAATCAGTTTTTGAATGCCTGTTTGCCCAGTAACCTATTTTACTTATTAAAACTGCTATATTCATTAATTTCGTTTTAAGTGCCCATTGCGTCATCATACAGAGCAGCAGTAGCACTAGAACATCGTATGTTGACGGGAGAACATGCTGCGGTGCGCCTTTGATGATAATTGAAAGTAATCAAATAGGGCGGATTTGTTTTAACGAGAATATGCCCCACGTGACCTGAAACCTATCACACATAATGACTGCAAAGTAAATATCTGATTGAGAAATATCAAAAGGTTATTCATATTTAATTACGTCTCAAGTGCGGCGACAACAACAAAAAAGTCGTTGTAATTTCTGCGTCTGCTATTCATTTGTTGACAATAACTGCCGCTGTTTTAATTGAAGGATAAAGTTAGGATTAAAGCTGCCATCGGGACTGTTGAAGCTGAGGCATGAAGTTTGATAAAAACTCATTTGTTTATTGATTATTTTTTTTGTATCATAATGCAAGATTTCCATAATAACCCTTCAGTATATTGTAATTCAAGGTGTTGAGTGAGAGAACTTCAGAGAGTCGAGCCCATGACGGAGACTTTAGGGTCAATCATGGGTCATTTCAGAGACAGGACGTTTCTTTTGGTTGTTTTACAAATGCGTATGCACGGTTTCTTTAGATACTGAGCCTGATTTTATGCCGGAAAATCCTGGAGAAAAAGTTCATATTCCAGAATTTCTAACGACTCCGGTCGAAAAAAAATTGGGCCGTTACGGAAGCGACCTCAAGCTGCAATACCACCGAGTGCCACTAGAGGGTGGCGCCAAAAAAAAAAAGCCAATAGCAAAAAAAACATGTGAACGCACCTTTAACCTTTTCAGAGAGCTGCTTCAAGCCGCTGGTCCTTCCTACATTACAGCTCAGACTGCGGCAACACGCGAGCTGCTGCAGGTATCAAACTCCACGTGTGTGAGACTATACAGTATTCACCAGCAACATCCCACTTGTTCAAACACCATTTCGAATTTGCATGACGCGGGCTTTTGTTGTCATCCAGGAAACGGATTTCTTTTTTCTTTCTTTTTTCACACCAGCGGATTTGCATTGAGACGTTTTGCAGCAGTTTGACAGCAGTGTGGGAAAAAGAAATAAATCTGCTGATTTACAATAGAAGACGAAAACAGAGACAAACAGCAAAAGCAGCAGATATAAACAATAATGCAACTGTGTGTTCATTTTGGAGTGATTTCCTTTTTAGATAAATATTGTTAAATATTTAATAATGATGACACTTGGTGAGAGATTCACACACACACACACACACACACACACACACACACACACACACACACACACACACACACACACACACACACACACACACACACACACACACACACACACACACACACACACCCCTACCCACCCACCCCTCGGACACTCATGCATAAAAGTAATGTTAGGTATATGTTGTCTATCCGGCCACTACATTTCACAGAGCAACACAGACACACACACACACACACACACACACACACACACACACACACACACACACACACACACACACACACACACACACACACACACACACACACACACACACACACACACACACACACAAACACAAACACAAAAACATGCACCAGAAGCAGCAGCAGCGTTATGTTTTCATTACGGAAATACATTTTCTGACACCGAACATGTGCGTAATTATGTTTGTGCGCAGGGGGAAGGAAAAGTGTTGTACTGATTTTCTCTAAAGTAGATCAGGGGCATTGACACACACACACACACACACACACACACACACACACACACACACACACACACACACACACACACACACACACACACACACACACACACACACACACACACACACGGGGGTCCCGCCCACCGCTGCGAGCCACTTCTCCCTCTCATCCCCCGATCATGGTCTTAAATTGCAGATCTGATATTGAATATTGATAGATCCCCCACCCCCCCACACACCCTGCCTCCCCTTCCCTCTGTTTGTAGCTCTGTTCTAATGAGATCACTTTGATTTCTTTTTTATTTCTAATGAGATCACCGAACAATGAGGGGGCGATAAAGGCTAATTATCTCACTATTGATTAATTCATAACAGTTATTTTCATATCTGTAAGAAACGGAGTTTTTTTTTTTTTTTTTCACGCGTTGCTGGAGGTTGTTTTTCAAGCAGAATGAAGACAAGAAGGATTATTTATTTTTTTCCTTTCCCCTCCCAGTTGATGTAAGTCTTGCTTGAAGAGGCATAATCAACAATTATATTGTACATTTATTGCACGATGCAGTTTAGAGTATGTATGCTGCAGGAGTGTGTGAGGGTGTAGACATGTAACAGGAGTCGGTCTCAAAAGGGTTTAGAAAGATCTTGGTGTGAAAAAACAAGTTCTTTTATTTTATTTATTTGAAGCGAGGCAACGTTTAAACTCAGGATAAGATGGGAATTTTTTTAAATTTTTTTTTTTTTTTTTTTTACATATCTTTATTTACGGAAACGGCAGCGGGAGTACATTTTTTCGTTTCGCTAATATATTGTAATTTTTGTCGTACAGAGTTTGTCTTCTTAACTTGGATGACGGTCTACGTCTGAGGAATTTGTCGATCTTCCCAACATCCTCATCTTTGTCCCGTCTGTGCCTTTGGATGTCCTGCATTACATTTATCCGCCTCTTAGCTCGCTAAATCATTAGCCCCTGTGGCTTCTAGACGGCGTCCACGTTGCCTAGTAATGGCGTTTTTTTTACGACTTAACCAAGCACGCGGTGCGCGGGCTTCTTGCGTTGCAACCGTGAGCTCACGAGTTCCATTTGAACGCCGCATTCATTCCCACTGAGATTGCGTCACGTGGAAATGGTGTTCCTGATGCTTCACAATGCATTTTGTTGATTCGGCAAATTTGACTATTTTTTTTTCCACTAAATTACAATGTTCGAGTCACAAAGCTGTAATCTCTAAACGCTCTGCACTTGAAGTCGAACCACGAGAAGTTTTTCTTTAATTTTGATGAAGTCTAAAGTGACATCTGCACTCAGAAGATGACGGAAACAAAGAGGCAGACCAAAAAAAAAAAAAAAAAAAAAAGAAAGTCGCCATTATGTGATTTCATGAATAAAGCAATAATGTTCCCCCCCATTTCAAATACTTCCAAACAAATTAAAATGGTTGTGTCAAAGCATATGTCTAATTGGGGAAGTGAGTTTGTGTGTTTGTGTGTGTGTGTGTGTGTGTGTGTGTGTGTGTGTGTGTGTGTGTGTGTGTGTGTGTGTGTGTGTGTGCACGGCGCTCGAGGCTA
The DNA here is from genome assembly GCF_029030835.1 of Brachyistius frenatus. Taxonomy (NCBI): domain Eukaryota; kingdom Metazoa; phylum Chordata; class Actinopteri; family Embiotocidae; genus Brachyistius; species Brachyistius frenatus. The sequence goes on from NW_027210740.1 coordinate 450,090, forward strand.
ACAGAGAAGGCTAATGCGGTGGAAAATATGTCTTAGCCGGGCCATGAAATAATGATGAGACACTGTGACTTAATCATGTTGACACACAGAGCTTCTTCTTCATCTGCCTCTCACTCTGATTTCTTTCTTTCATTCCCACTTTCTTTCCCCGCCGCTGCTCTCCTCACTTCTCTCATAAACTGTGACGGTGTCTGTCTCGCGCCGGCTCTTTCAATTCAGGCTGATGACTTAATTAGTATTAAACTATTTAACAATACCAAAGCAGCTCGTAAAGGCGGAGTTTTCAAACAAATAATTTCAAACCTTATTGATGTGATTTGAGAAATTGTTTAAAAAAAAAAAAAAAAAAAAAAAATTGAACTGTACTATGGAGTTTTAATAACAAATATGGTAAATAAAAGAGATTATTACAGCGTGCTGGGAAGGCACCATTAATGCTCAATGATATCTTCAGGTTTTGGAGTGACATTTGCCGCCATCCAGAAAACGACTTCGTTCAGGGAAGGCCTTAGCTTATTTTAGCAAAACAATACCAAATTGCATTTTCCACATATTTCAACAGCATGGCTCCGTAGTAGAAGAGTCCTGCAGTCCAGACCTGCCACTCATTAAAAAATTTGGCACATCACGAAACGGGGAAAAAGAAGAGACCCTGAACTGTTGAGCGGCTGAAATCCCATATCAGGCAAGAACGGGACAACATTTCACTTTCAAAACTCCATTTCACTTTCAAAACTCCGGGTCAAACTCTTCAGTTTACAAACATTTACAGAGTGTTGTTAAAACAAGAGCTGATGCAAAACAGTGTTAACCATGCCCCTGTCCTAACTTTTTTATTTTGGCACCAAATTCAAAATACGAATTATATTTTTAAAAGCAATGATAAAACAATTACATTTCAACATTTGATTTGTTGTCTTTGGTCTATTTTTGGTCAAAGTTCTTGCCAACTGTCTTTTTAAGTCTTTTTCTCTTTTTTTTTAAAACAATGTGACACTGTAAATTCTCTCAGACCATTTTTTTTTCTTTGGTAAACAGATACTCCACTTGATCTTACTCTGTTGCGTCTCTGACAGAGGAGTCGCTCAGGGCTCGTTTGCCGCCGCCTGCAGTCGAGCGAGTTGCCGTTTTCAGTAAACTTGAGTGGAGCTGAATCATTAAAAAAAAACCTCTCGCTGTTACATCGGTAACCGCCGCCGTCAATGAATCAATCAGGACTGAGATCCCGATGATTCTAACCTGAGCAGCCACATCCGTTGTTCAAGACATATTGTTTGTCTTCTTTGTTTTTCCTTTTTATCGAGAGTCTGGCAGCTTTTTTTTCTCAACGTGTTGCAGCTGAAATCATCGCCTGCATCTTCCTCCTTGTGAAGTCGGAAGTTCAACCCCACCTCGTTGTATCGTCATTAAACTGATCCATCTTTGTTTTTTGTTCTTTCCGTTTTAGGCGGCTGTACGTTCGAGGAGTCCTACAGCAGTTGCGGGTACAGCGTTTCCTTGGGAACCAATGGATTTACGTGGGAACAAGTCAACTCCTGGGAAAAACCCACCATGGACCCTGCCCTGCCCACCGGTAGGACTCTGCCTTTGTGTTTTTTCCTTTTAAGCTTCCTGTACAGTGTTCTTAAGGGCGAGCTGATGAGCTTCATTATCTTTTAATTAAAGCCTAGTTGTAGTTTTTTGCATCACGAGCGATCCGATGAAGTTGGACTGAGCGTTTTCCAGTCTGCTGATATAAGTTAGATAAAATTAAGCAGTGTGGTAAAAAACAAATCCGATGATTTAGCTTCAAGTCAGGCTACTGCTTGTATTTCCAATTAGTATTATTTGAAACATTTATGACTGGAATCAAAGCAATCATATAGCAGTAAAAAATAATCCAAATGGTATTTAGCAATTCCCAACGAAATGAAAAAGGCCAAAAGCTTGTTTTTATTGACCTCTCTTTTGTATTTTCATACAGGAAAAATACACAAAATCACATTTCTTTTACATTTCTAGAGTTGCCTCGGGGTTGTACAAATGTGTGCGGGGTGTTTTTTTGCAGGCTCAATCATTTTAAGGGGCAAAGGAGTTGATAATTGCACCTATCTTTGAGATGAATTTGCTGATATTTTTATTTCTATCCCCTTTCATGTGACAAAGTAGAAAACAATAAGAAGCATTTAAAAAAAAAAATTTTTTTATACCAGGAGCGGTTCACCACCTTTACTAGGTAATCATATTCACCAGCAATTGTTACGGGGCAATTCTACAGTACTACACATTACGAAAGCAGGTCAATAAAAAGAAAGTTTTGTTATTTTAAATACTCGTTTAAACGGCGAGAATAAAAAGCTAGTTAACTTTTCTTTTTCCTTTGAGTCTCCGTCTCTCCTGTCGTCCATCTGAGCCGGCAGACTCGGCAGACAGATCGTGACGTGACCCCAGCTGGGTCCCTCTCCACTTGTCAAACGCCAAATGGCCATCAGATGGCCTGTCTATCCGTCTCAGTCTCTCATGCAGCTCTTGCCCTTTTGCTCTCTCTATCTCGCCCACCGTCTCGCTAAGCTCTTTTTTTTTTTTTTTTTTTTTTATTCACACTCTCTCCCACCCTGACATGTTTTTTTTTTTTTCCCTCTCTGCATCTTTGAGTCACCTTTTCTCACTTCACTTTTATTCAACTGACAAGACTGTTTGTCAGAAACCAAAGCAGCATTAAAAAATGAACAGCTATGCAAATTATTTAAAACCCAACCGGGGGCATTATCTCTCTCTCTCTCTCTCTCTCTCTCTCTCTCTCTCTCTCTCTCTCTCTTCTCTGTCAAACTAGATACATCTGCCATGATTTTTAATATTCAACACATCCAGAAGCATGTGTTTGCTGTTTAAAGGAAATTAGTTGCTGTCTTACTTCTTTTTTACTTCTTTTTTTTTGCTTGTGTTTTTTAAGTAGTAATAATGGTATCGCAGAATTTCCTCAGATGAATAGAATCCAGGTGAGAGATATAAGCCGTGCTGCTGATGTCAAAAGGAGAGATGAAAGTGTCGGCATTCAAAAGAAGCTCGTTTCAGCCACCCATTAAGTCTATGTGGACCCAGTATTTGTGATCAGACTGCAGGCGAATCGGATTCTCAAGTCAGATCTTTAGGACGCACTCTCTGCGCTGTTATTTCAACCCACGACAAAGCGTGAAATAGACACGCCCGTCCACTGCAGCAAAAAAACGTGAGATAGCCACGCTTTGGGCTGACTTGGTCTGAGAGTTGCACGTTTTGAAATCGTGAAACCTACATGTAAATACCGTGTGACCAACGTCCCGCAACATAGGTTTTGAGACCGAGCACGAAGGAACATCTTGAGAGTCTGAACACACAGCTTTGAACACAGCAACCGGGTACAAGGTGTGGAGGGCAGAAGACACGTATGTTTGTGTTTATCTCTCTGCTGGCTGATATAAGCTAATACTCCAGGTACTGAGATTTACCACCGAGTTGTACATCGTTATAATTCTGCTCCTGAGTCCTTTTCCTCTCTAATTTTTCATCATTCTCATATTCTGCTGTTGAACTCCCCGTACTTCTCTCCATCACCTATTATCCCTCAGTCACGTCAATTATTGCCCCCATACATCATCATCATCATCATCGCTCCCCCCTTTTTCCTTTCGTCTCCCATCATCGTCTCCGGCGTTGTCGGCGGCGGTGAAGAGGGAGATCTGTCAGCCCTCCGCTCACCGCGCTGGAGATCTGAAGCTCAGATACGAGTGAACGGGCATGAACGCCGCCACGCCAGTCTCTCTCGCTCTCTCTCTCTCTCTCTCTCAGCATGTATGTCTCATGTCAGTTATCTGTCTCATCTATCGTTGTGGGCGGTGGTTGTCAGGGGCGATAGCCGTCACGGCCCATAAGCCCTCCTCATCATGGACAACTTATCAACCCGCACGCTGCCCTGACAGCCGAGGATCTGATAAGCCAGGACAAGAACAAATTGTCTGTCATTCTCTTTGTCTGACTCTGGCCGTTAGTCTTTTATTTTTTATTTTTACGTCATTAAGTCTGCCTGTGCTTATCGTAGACCGTCTGCTGGTTGGTCTACGTGTAATTATTAGTGCCATACTGTATCACTTTAAAGCTATAACAGTGAAAAGACTCTAGTGGGTTTCTTATTTATATTTAACAACCATAAAATGTGTGTTTAATGGAAGAAGTGTCCCAGTGAGGCCAGCACTGTGTTTCTCTGCTCATTTGTTTGTGGTGGTTTCTTCTATACTCGTGCGTAATGCATTTATGTTTGATTGCATCTCACGTTGGAACCCAAGTCAGCTGTTTTCATTTCTGCACAACACATTGTTGACATTGTTGAACCGTTGCAAACTACAGTTCAATAGTTGGACTGAGAACATGAACGAAACGGATAAACAGCACGGCTGAGTGAAGTTTTTCACGTTGTGTACGGTACTAGAATCTTAAAACACTAAATAGTGTAATCCTGAATGTAGCTCTCTTTAAAGATTTCTCTTTTGGATCGTCCTAATGAACGCAGGCAAAATCTGATTTCATCACTTTAAACTACATATGTAAGACTAATATTCCATCTAACGTCTTTTGAATGTGCACCACTTTGCTACCAAAATATGTTGATATGAATTTTATCAGCAGCCTGCTGGATCAAAGCTGCGCTAGCTGAGGTGTTTTTTTGTTGTTGTTGTTGTTTTTTTAAGCAGGAACTGATGCAACCGAAAACTAATCCAGTCTGCCACTCACATGTTTGTAGCTGTTTAAAAAGTTGTTGAATATTTAATCATAAAAACACACACACACACACACACACACACACACACACACACACACACACACACACACACACACACACACACACACACACACACACACACACACACACACACACACACACACACACACACACACACACACAAGGGACATTAGAAGAAATAAAACTGGCGGGGATTAAAACAGTATTTAATTTATAACTACAATTACCTCTTCTAACCGCTCGAGTTGAACTCGCCACGTACATCTTTCCAAATCCATATCGATATTGAACTCACAGTGACCTTGACCTTTGACCTCCACAATCTAAACAGTTCATTGCTGAGCCTTTAAGCGAACATTTGAACACCGAAACCTTACTGGGTCATCGTTGGCACGAAGTAAATGTTCCTGCCAAAATGTAACAAATTCCCTCGAGTCGATCTATTGCGTTCACGAGAACGGGACGGACGGATGATGGCGATGTGAGGTCGCAGTGACTTTGAACTTTGACCTTTGACCACCGAACCCTAATCGGTTCATCCTTGAGGCCGAGTGAACGATTGTGCCACAATTTGAAGAAACTCCATCCAGCCGTTCCAGAGCTATCATGTTCACCTGGATGTGTCAATTTGGGGTCATGGTGACCTTGACCTTTGACCTCTGCCCCCGCCCAAATTCGAAACAGTTCATCCTCTGTATCAAGTGAATGTTTTTGCCAAGTTTGACCAAATTCCCTTTAGGCCTACTTGAGATATTGCGTCAATGAAAACGGGATGGACAACCCCCCCGCCTCTCCTCCTCCTCCCCTTCCTCCTCCCCCCTAATCTAAGTACTAATAGTTGTCAAGACAACTCCATCAAGTGTGTGTGGGGTCTTTACTCACAATTGCAAGGTGGAAACAACAATTTCGTCTAAATTGAAATCTGTCAGAATCAAACCAACCGCCTGCTTTGTTTCAGCGTGACCGAATGTTTAAAAAAAAAAAAAAAAAAAAAAGAGGTTCTAAAATTAGATCATTTACATTTTGTGGCGAGTAGATTAAACACATCAAAGCCTTCTGTGACAAACAAGTTTAAATGTAAAAAAAAGAAAGTCTTTTGAAGGGTTTTACACGCGCCTCAACATTTTTCCGACGCATCCTTTTGTTAATCTTCAAGCTCTCTAACGTTCTATAAATGTTTTTCCCGCCGGCGTGCGTGAAACGTGCGCGGCTCCATTCGCTCCCCTCGCCCTCCATTATCGACAGTTATCGTATAATCCTCTTTCCTCCGCCTCACCTCCGTGATATCGATGTGCTCGATACGGTTTGTCACAGAGCGTAACCCACACTTGACAGCTTGTAGATCTGACAAGATTGGATTGGTGCTGTCGCTCTCTCTCTCTCTCTCTCTCTCTCTCGCCCTCCACCTCCGTTCAGACGTCGTTTCATTTCGTCCGTCGTCCTGACAGCTCGTAGATTCTGCCGGGGTTTTCGGCGTGATTGGAGTGGAATCTGCGCTTTGACTTGGGTATGTCATCATCTCTGTATTGACACGGTGATGATATAAACCCCCCCCCCCCACTTCTTATAGATGTGATGGGAGTGGAAGGGCTCACTCTATCTGTGATCACCTGCATGTGCATCTCGCAGACCTCGGAGTTCATAGGTCAGATGTTGGAACCTGATTTTATGTAAAACACTGTGACAGAAAACACATCAATCAAACTGACATAAAATATGTGATGACCCGGCTCCACAACACACACACACACACACACACACACACACACACACACACACACACACACACACACACACACACACACACACACACACACACACACACACACACACACACACACACACACACACACACACACACACACACATAAATATGTATGTAGGTGTGCATCTTATTTCACATATAAACGATACCATACGACATCCTTTATTGTCCCAATGGGGAATTTGCATAGATCGAATTCTGCATTTAGGTGGCACGGTGGTTAGCACTGTCGCCTCACAGCAAAAAGGTACTGGGTTCAAATCCGGTCCTGGGCCTTTCTGTGCGGAGTTTGCATGTTCTCCCTGTGCTTGCGTGGGTTCTCTCCGGGTTCTCCGGCTTCCTCCCATCATCCAAAAACATGCACTTCAGGTCAGGTTACCTGGCGCCGCGGTCGTGGCAGCCTGCTGCAGCAGTTCCCCCCTGAGAGCCCCCCCTGCTGTAGTGAAGAAATTTCCCCTCGGGGATTAATAAAGTGTATAAAAAAATAAAAAAAATAACATAAAATTATTCCTAAATGAAACATACATTTATGAGCCATAAATGGCGAGGTTTAAGTAAAATCAGATTGTATGTACTGCATTAAGTAAGATGCACACTCAGCAGAAGGCTAGTTATTCGTTTTTTTTTGTTGTTGTTTTTTGTGTGCATAATTACACTTCATTTGTTTCCTGTGAAGAGTACAGAAATGAAAATGGTTGAAATGAAATCTGTTATTTGTGTTTACCATAAATGCTGCATTGGAGATGTTTAATGTATTTTACTTATTGCTCCATTCAGCCGCAAAGCTTGATTGACAAACACTCACTCATGCTCACCTCCAGTAGCCTTAGTTGAGGTCTGGCTAGCATTTTCCAAAAATAAATCCCAGCTAATAATGATAATAATAATAATAATTTTTTAAAAAAGGCACCGCAGCAAGTTTATTTCATTCTCAAACTTTCACAAACCTACAAATCGCCAAAAAGAAGATGCTTTTTTTGGGGAGGCGTTTTTCCACACACTGCTTTGGCCACGCAACACGCACATGCACGCACACACACACACACACACACACACACACACACACACACACACACACACACACACACACACACACACACACACACACACACACACACACACACACACACACACACACAGAAACAAACTCATATCTCACACCTCTTATTACCTTCAAACCCCAGGCTGAGCGAGACAAACTCACACAAGCAGCAAACATCAAACATCAAAGCCAGTCGACGTTTTCAGCTCCTATCAACACGGCCGCGATCTGAAACACGAGAAATGATCAGAGGGAGAGAGAGCGAAGGGGCGAGCTAACGTGAGGAAGAGTGAAGTTAAAGAGACTGAAAAAAAAAAAAAAAAAAAAAAAAGGAAAGAAAAACGTCAAGAGGGAGAGAGAATTTAAAGGATGATGGAGAGCAACGTATTAATAAGTAAAAAAAGAAGAAAAAAATGAAAACCATCTCCACCATCAGAGTGTGAAAACCTAATCAAAGAAGAGTGTGTTTGAATTGACGTGCGTGTGTGTTGGTGTGCGTCTGTAAAGGCACATTAATACGCTGTTAAGTAAAAAAATAATGCACAAAGATTCCCAGATGCTAATATTTTATTCATAAAGACCGCATGAAGAAGAAATGGGAATTACAAATGGAAAAAGGTAAAAAAAAAAAAATGACGTATGACAAAAAAAGAAAAGAAAAGAAACACAATTAGAGGAAGGAAACGAGACAAATGACAGACAAAGACAAATATGCAGTGTCTTTTGGAGAACGGACGGAATGAAAGTGAGATAGCGATTGACAGGATGCAGGAGAAAACGCCTCAACTCGCGGTAGAATACAAAGCGAGACTTCACAGAACCGTGCAAATGAAAAAAAAAAACAAGGACACAAAAGAGGTTTACACGGGCAGAAACAGGCATCTAGAAAGATGTACGAAGGAGACGGAAGCTGAAAGAAACCCCCAAAAAAGGAAACGATGACGGAGACGAACTCGCACACCGACACAAAGACTTTTCCTAAATGACTCGTACGACTCTGTCTTTCTTTTTTTTGTCACCGGCCCGTCTGTTCAGAAGGTAATTTTTGGAGACAGACAATAAGAGGACAATATCTTAAAAGTAAGTCTTAAAAGTTTGTTGCGGTGTTTGCGAGGATGCCGTCGAATTGCAATACCACCGAGTGCCACTAGAGTTTGGCTCCAGAGAGCCTCCGGCTTCACCTTCTCATGTGAAATACAAGGTCAATGAATATTTCGTTATTATATTAAGTTATTATGGTGTTTTTAGCTAAAGTCGCTCCTTCTTCTTACTCGTCTGGTGGTCCATCTGAAAATAATCTCATCATTAAGTCAAAAATAGGCCTCAAAAAGCAGTGTTTATGGGGCGGCGTGTCTGTTTGATTGACAGACCTGTGGTGGGCGGGACTTAGTATTGTCGGCTTTCCGTTCAGACCGAGTCAGATCCAACACTAAAAAAAATAAACATTAGAAATGAGATTTTAAAACAAGCACGGGAAATAATCACATCATTCCTTTACATAAAGATTTGTGCTATTCTTGCATGCCAGAGAGTAAATGACTCCCAGCAGGTCACCTGAAAACCCTCTTATACTTTCAATTCGGGATGTTCCCGCCGCAACACGGGAGCCAACTCGATTTGAAATACTTCGCACTGCCGCAGACACAAAAGCAAAGAGAGACGGAGGGTAGCGAAGGGCTCAGCTGGGGAAACCGACCGCCTTAATTCTGCCACGGAGGACGAGTACTCAAACAGAAACAGATATCCTTCGGCTCTCATTTCTTCTCTGAGCTTCTGCTTCGGTCTCCCATCAACCTCAGACTCCGTTTACAGATGTGTGTCCGAATTTTTTTTTTTTTTTGGTTGGTCTTCCTTCCGGGTCGTGCATCACATATTTATTTGGCCGATATTGTTTCGGTTGTGAATGTTTCATGTTTTGCTCTGGAAGACGAAGAAGTATTCATAAAAAAAATAATATATATGTATCAGAATTGTAGTTGTTGTGTTTTTTGAAGACAGATGAGGACAGAAACATGTTGGTTTATGGTCCGAATGATGACAGACGTCTCCGTGGAGACTCTCCTGTGAATCAGACGGAGTGGATGAAGATTTAATGATCCCTGAAGGGAAATTGGGGCTGTTGCTGCAGCTGAGATACAGACGGACACAGATAAGATGAGGAAAATAATGTTTTGAAAAAAGAGCAGGCGATAATATAGAGTGTAATTATAGGAGAAGAAAAACACTGTATTAGAGATAACAGATAAGGATGAAAAGCTTTTCACTGACAGGTTTACAATTTAGGAGTGTGAAGAGATAACTACTCCAAGCTGTGAACGGGTTGTTAGCTTCACGCAGCGCTGCAGCAAGAAATACAGTAGAGATGTATGTTTGCACGGGTTTCTCACATAATGACAACGTTAAGGTGGGAGAAGGGTTAGGGTTAGGGTTAGGGTCCCGCGCAACAGGAACAGACTGAAATTTATATGCGCCGCTCTTTTTTTGGAGGAATGAGATCGACAGCAAAAAAAAAAAAAAAAAAAAAAAAAGCTCATCTACAGAAATGCTTGATGTTTAATGTTAAGTTTTAAAGTTGCTGCGTTTCAAATCGAACTCGTGAGCTTGTGGTTGCAACGCGGAAAGTCGTGTGCACCGTTTGCTTGGCGTTCGAAGTGGCTAAGTTGTAAAAACACAGTTGCTAGGCGACGTCAACGCAGACGGCGTCTAGAAGCCACGGAGGCTAACAATTTAGCGAGCTAACGGGGGAATAACGCTCCACGCTCACACCGATCGGGATGTCAGCAAACTGACGAGTCTTTTACCTCCTCTGTTATCACGTTTCCTCTTTCTGTATGAATCTGGAATCGGCCATATTTTATTGAGACGTTTTTTTTTTTTTTTTCCATCCGTCTCTGACAGCCCAAAATGAAATTCGCTTTTTGCCGCATCGGCAGTAAATTCCGTGCAGCTTTCTTGGCTTCTTCTTCTTCTTCTTCCTCTTCTACTCTTCCTCCCGTTGCACCTCCGTTCTCCCCGACACTCATTCCTCCCGAGGCGTCTTTGTCCTAAATTTGCCTCTCAATCTTCCTGCTGCTGTTTTTTTCTTCTATTTTCTCTTTTTTTTTTTTTTTTTAAAGATTTGACAACTTGACAGAAAAGTATGTTTGAACTACGGTAAACATCTCCAGTTGCATTTTGACATTTTCCACGTATCCCTGTGTATTTTTCCTCCGAGTGCGTGCGACTGCTCGTCAGCGCTGCCTCTTTATTTTTCCTTCGAGAGGCTGAAAACAAATCGGTACTAATCAGCGGCCCGCGTCGCCCCGTACAGTTGTCCCATATTTTAACGCACGTGCGCTACTGTGCCGCGTTTAAACCGCCGTCGGTAATCGCCTTCTAAATTATAGTGTAACAGTCGGGCAGCAAAAAAAATGGTGTCTGTGTGTGTGTGTGTGTGTGTGTGTGTGTGTGTGTGTGTGTTTGTCAAGTGGCTACTGATGGTTACAGAGGTTAAATATCCCGTCCGCTTTTTTTGGTCGCCCGTGGTGATTCGAGGGCCCTCGACGGAGCCAACTTGATTGCATTTGTGATTTGTGGGCGGACAGGAAGCAGAGGTTAGCGTTGGAGAAATGACAGATGATGCCGAAGCCGTAATAGCACATTGACAGGGAACAAAAGACAGATGCTGTGGACGTACCTTCATTTTTTTTGTGCTTGTGTTAACTGAGGTGAAGTCTTTTTTTTTTTTTTAAAGATGACTTTTTCTACCAGCTAAAGTGTCAAATGAGACTCTGAACTCTCCCAACTCTACGTCGCTCATGTTTCCCCCCCCAGAATAGAGTTTGTTTTGGCTAAAATAAGCCTATTAAATGTATCAAACTGACATATAAATGAGAGTCTACCTTTCAGGCCCGTGACCACGTCTGTACAACCCCATTATTTTACATATGATAATGGCACGTTTTAGACTTGTTTTAATACGTGGTAGGAAATTTACCACACGTAAAGTGTCACAAATAATGAAAACTGTCAACCAACCACACGCTTCACAAGTGCAGTGACGCGAGAACTGACAAACACAGGAAGATTCAGTGTTGTTAATAATGTGCGCAAATTGTCCAGAAAGTAGAAATACCAATACCAAAACTTTTAAAAGGTTAGTCGGTACAAAAAAAAAAAATCATGTTTAGCCACCTTGGCCACAAAAAAAGGACAGAATCAAAGCAGAGTTCCTGAGTTTGGACTTCAGAGTAAAATATCATCTCATAACTGAGAGGAAACAAACAAAATACCTTTTTCAAAAAACTTTGTTCTTCAGCAAACTTTTTCCCGGCTAAATAAAGACAAGTAAAAGTCTGAATTAAATTTTAAACAGCACTTTTCTTTTAGTGTAAGTAAGGGTGATTTTGGTTCCGGGCTCCCACGGAAACGTCGCTCGGAGAGCTGTACGGAGCCATCAGTGTCTTTGAAGCCATTACAGCAGCGTTATATATCCACGGAGAGAGTGCCAGATGAAGATAGATGGATTACCTTACTGGTAAAGAAAAAAAAATGCCTTTGTAGCTCTCGACTGGAGCAGATAGAGCTGTCAGTGACAGACGCAGAAATGGCACCAGGAGATAAGAGAAAACGGGATGAGTGGAGGAGGGTGGGGGGGGGGGTGAGTGAGCGATGGAAGAGGGAGAACAGAGCCAAGGTGTGTGTGTGGGTGGGGGTGAGGGGGTGGAGGGAGGGGGAAGTAAACGAAGAGTTGGCTGAACTGAAAACTCTCACGTGGGGAAAAAAAAAAAAAAAAGACAAATGAAATCATCACACAGCAGTTAATGATATAAATCCTGATTTTAAGAGACGTTTTAGATGGAAACGAATCAGAAATTGGAAAAGCAAAGGAGCTGAAGAGGCGGTGAGATGGGAGGAAAAAAAGTAAAAGGAAATCAATGGTGGATAGATGTCCACATTTGTATTCGGTTTACATTGTTTCCTTCAGTTTTCAGTCTTTCTGTCTGGAGACCCGTGCGATAGATCTTTTGTTCTTTCCCTTCGCTGTTTCTCTGCCGGTCAGCACGGCTCCGTCTTTGACCCCCTTCGCTTTAGAGAGCCGGCGCTCATGCGGTCGCCTTCATTGCAGCTGAAGGGCACGTAAACAGGAACTCAGTCTCACAGTAAAAAAAAAAAGTAAAAGTGTTAAAAATGTCCGTAGAAACTTCTGGAACTGCTTCTGCAGCATAAAATGCAACACTCATGTGTCATGTTGGATACAGTGCTTCTGTTTGAGAGTTATTATATGTGAGGTTTTATATACAGACTGTTTTGATGGCATACATTATCTGGGCCCGACAAAGATTGGTGTAAATAGGGTGAGAGTATAATAATGTTTTTTGTTCCTTGGTCTGACTGAGGAACCTAAGGGCACTATGCCCCACCCACCTATACCAGAAACCTCACTGCATTTCAGGCATGTCAATCAAACCAGGCACAACATGGCTTTCTATGAGGCCTATTATTTCTTTAATGATGGACTTATTTTCAGAACAATCACTAAAATTCTAATCAGAACAAGTTAATTTAGCAAATGAGACCAAAATGACTTGTGAAAAAAATAAATATTGACTTTGTATTTTGTGAGAGAATGTGTGGGCATGTCCTTTCCCATTACGTTACTTTGCCTCTAGTCCATTATCTGTTCAATTGATAACCACCATTTCAACAGGCTGAACTCCCAACAAATACTAAAACCACTCTGTGGATGGGTGAGGGATATTTTCCTCATGCTACCTGTTTGAGTGGAAAAATAAACTCTAAACAAACCATTATACATAATTATTTTTAATAGATCTTCTGTCTGTGTGTGTTCGATTTATTTCAATACCACTGGTTTGGGCACTTCATTTTAGCTGCTTTTATCACTCTGTAGAAATGTTTGTTTATTGGATTAATTATGAAATCTGGCCTTTTCTTACTTTATACTCAATAAACTGTCTCCCACACATTTCACAAAGAATGCACATGCATGGAGCAACTTTTATGTGTGGTCTAGTTTTCCCAAAGAGAACCAAACAAACAGAAGATTGAGAAAACACACACACACACACATACACACACACACACACACACACACACACACACACACACACACACACACACACACACACACACACACACACACACACACACACACACACACACACACACACACACACACAAACAGTCCACGATTTATCAGGGGGTGGGGTAGAGCAATAAATGCCCGTTTTTAAGACCAAGCCACCATATAAAAGCCTTGGATCACAGAAGTAATGGGTCCCTGTAGGCCAGTGATAACTCTTTGTTTATATGGGGGAGTGTGTGTGTGTGTGTGTGTGTGTGTGTGTGTGTGTGTGTGTGTGTGTGTGTGTGTGTGTGTGTGTGTGTGTGTGTGTGTGTGTGTGTGTGTGTGTGTGTGTGTGTGTGTGTGTGTGTGTGTGAGGAAAAAAAGGGAGAGCGAGGCAGACTGAATGGGACGAACACTGAGAGAAAAAAGGGCAATAATGTCTGAAAATGACAGACAAATGTGGAAGAAAAAAAAAAAAAAAGAGGCTGATAACCACGAGGAAAGAGACGGCGCGCTATGACATCATCGACAAGCCTCGCTTTCATTTTTCCATCTCTGACAGCTCCATCCAATCTGAGAACCCCGACGTGTTTCATTTGTAGTTAGGGGTTAGATTATAGACCCTACAGCCAGGTGCTGCCAGTCGAAAGCGCGCGCGTGTGTGTGTGTGTGTGTGTGTGTGTGTGTGTGTGTGTGTGTGTGTGTGTGTGTGTGTGTGTGTGTGTGTGCGTGTGCGTGTGTGTCCCAGATGGAGGGTATAAAAATAGCCACAAAAATTCTCTTTGAGTAATTTTCTCCTTAATGACTGAAGAGAAAATAAGCTCTTATGTGTAAATAGGTGTGGACCTGACAGGACGCATGTAATGTACGTGAACGGGAGACATCTTATCTCACTTTGAATATAATAACCTAACCTTGTTATATATGCATCCCCGATTCTGGAGCAGCAGGTGGCCCAAATTTTCACTTTGTTTTTTTTTTAAGTCGTCAAAAGAAAATCTGCCCTTTTAAAAAAATAAAAAAATAAATAAACAATCAAATAACAAAAAAATTGGTCCCAATTATGATTTTCTGACGAACATATTAAATGAATGAAACTCCACTCAAAATTAAATTGGTTCGAGATGATAAAATATATATATATTCGTGTCAATATTTTTATTGTGGAAATTCTGCGAACCAATGTTTTAGTAGTCAGCGTTTGCCAGATAATGGTGTCACAACCTCAGCGTTGGCTGTTGATGTAATAATGAATAAATCACAGCACAAGTGCAGTTCAAATGAACAATAATTTGACATATGACCCTCGTAACAGGCTCCAAGTGAATTTGTGCCTCCTGCACTCCCAGGTTTATTTGGCATACTGTGCATCCGGAAACTATTCACAGCGCTTCACTTTTTACACATTTTGTTGTTGCAGCCTTATTCCAAAATTGATTAAATTCATTTTTTTCCCTCAAAATTCTACACGCAATATCCCATAATGACAAAGTGAAAATAGTTTGTTTATATTTTTTGCAAATCTATTAAAAATAAAGAACGAAAATATAATACGTACATAAGTATTCACAGCCTTTGCTCAATACTTTGTTGAAGCACCTTTGGCAGACATTACAGCCTCAGGTCTTTTTGAGTATGATGCTATAAGCTTGGCACACCTATTCTTGGGCAGTTTCTCCCGTTCTTCTTTGCAGGACCTCTCAAGCTCCATCAGGTTGGATGGGGAGCATCGGTGCACAGCCATTTTCAGATCTCTCCGGAGATGTTCAATCAGGTTCAAGTCTGGGCTCTGGCTGGGCCTCTCAAAGACATTCACAGAGTTGTCCTGAAGCCACTCCTTTGTTATCTTGGCTGTGTGCTTCGGGTCGTTGTCCTGTTGGAAGATGAACCTTCGCCCCAGTCTGAGGTCCAGAGCGCTCTGGAGAAGGTTTTCATCAAGGATGTCTCTGTACATTGCTGCATTAATCTTTCCCTCCATCCTGACTCGTCTCCCAGTTCCTGCCGCTGAAAAACATCCCCACAGCATGATGCTGCCACCACCATGCTTCACCGTAGAGATGGTATTGGCCAGGTGATGAGTGGTGCCTGGTTTCCTCCAAACATGACGCTTGGCATTCAGGCCAAAGAGTTCAATCTTTGTTTCACCAGACCAGAGAATTTAGTTTCTCATGGTCTGAAAGTCCTTCAGGTGCCTTTTGGTAAACTCCAGGTGGGCTGTCATGAGCCTTTTACTGAGGAGTGGCTTCCGTCTGGCCACTCGACCATACAGGCCTGCTTGGTGGAGTGCTGCAGAGATGGTTGTCCTTCTGGAAGGTTCTCCTCTCTTCACAGAGCAACGTTGGAGCTCTGTCAGAGTGACTATCTGGCTCTTGGTCACCTCCCTGACTAAGGCCCTTCTCCCCCGATCGCTCAGTTTTGCCGGGCGGCCGACTCTAGGAAGAGTCCTGGTGGTTCCAAACTTCTTCCATTTACGGATGATGGAGGCCACTGTGCTCATTGGGACCTTCAATGCTGCAGACATGTTTCTGTACCCTTCCCCAGATCTGTGCCTCGATACAATCCTGTCTCAGAGGTCTACAGACAATTCTTTGGACTTCATGGCTTGGTTTGTGCTCTGACATGTACTGTCAACTGTGGGACCTTATATAGACGGTGTGTGCCTTTACAAATCATGTCCAATCAACTGAATTTACTACCGGTGGACTCCAATCAAGTTGTAGAAACATCTCAAGGATGATCAGTGGAAACAGGATGCACCTGAGCTCAATTTTGAGTGTAATGGCAAAGGCTGTGAATACTTATGTACATGTGATTTTTTTTCGTTTTTGATTTTTAATAGATTTGCAAAAATTTCAATTTTTTTTATTTCACATTGTCATTATGGGGTATTGTGTGTAGAATTTTGAGGGAAAAAATGAATTTAATCCATTTTGGAATAAGGCTGTAATATAACAAAATGTGGAAAAAGTGAAGTGCTGTGAATACTTTCCGGATGCACTGTAAAAAGGCTGTTGGTGTTTATCTGTCGGTAGCTACTGCAGATGTAAAAGTCAATTTTACATACACACTTCAGCTGCATTTGTGAAAGCCTTTTTTTTTTTTTTTTTTTTTTTTAAAGAACAAGTTTTCAGTTTCACAGTGACTAGTTTGTGAGAAAAAATAGCCAACTGTTTACGGGAGTTTCAACAACAACAACAAAAAAAACTGTTGACATAGATACAAAAAGCATTTTCTTTTTCTCTCAACAACACTTTATTCACTATATATCAGTAAAGGAAAGAGGGCGTGGCCTATACAAAAACAATGTCTGTGTATTCAGGGGAGTTCCAAACTTTTCTTTCTTATTTCATTGTTAACTTTTGGAGCTTTGTTAATGAAAATACATACTATAAAGAAGTACTTGCCAAAGGCTGAATTCTATAATGCGCTGCAACCGGTGAAGGATATTCCTGTCAATGTTTCAAAACCCACAGATTGTTCCATTCATGATGAACCTCTGCTCTGTAAGGAGATACATTGAGATGATTCAACCTTGTGAATTCAACCCTTTATTAATTTAGCACGAAGCAAAACAAAAAAATTCCCCTCGTGTGATAAATAATGCTCGGTAAAAATTGCATTGAACACAGCGAACGGAATCTTATTTATCGGTAAATATCGACAGAAAGGAAGGCTCGCTGAAGGGCATTTGGACCTGAGCGTAAGCGAATATAAGTAGGCAACCGTAAAAGTAACATTTTATTGCGCGTGGAACCGCCTGGCACATACGTGGTAACGCATTATTTTATTTTATTTTTTTATCGACGTGCGCAAAGCAATCTGTACAGGCAGTAAACCCAGCAGGAATGAAAAAGCGGCGGTTCCTTAAGTCTGTCGTGACCTG
This sequence comes from Brachyistius frenatus, assembly GCF_029030835.1. Classification (NCBI taxonomy): domain Eukaryota; kingdom Metazoa; phylum Chordata; class Actinopteri; family Embiotocidae; genus Brachyistius; species Brachyistius frenatus. Next base: position 467,606 of record NW_027210740.1, read on the forward strand.
GGTGTCGACTCGGATGGCGTAACATGACATTTTCACGACAGGTTTTAAACACAGAGATGGACCAGACCATAATAGGTGCGGCGAGGCACGAATACGAGTTTAGGTCTTCCTGTAGTAACGGTCTTGCAATGGATATTACAGTAATCAGTTCTCTACAACGACCAATCCGAAGACAGAAAGGTCCCTGCCAGTTTCCAGGTTATATTTATTTAATTATTTGATTCACAGTTATGAGAAACCAATACCTTCCTTCGTAACTCTACGTTTTCCCTCGTAGTTCACGTGAAATGATGTTGATGCAACCCTTTGCTCGAAGTTACGCAACTTTAACATTTAACTTATACGGACGACGATGGTCGATGACGGTTAGTGAGGCTCAGATATACAAGTTCAGTCTTTGAGGGCTCACTTGCAATCGGCCAGGAATGAACCAAAGCTCCTGTCTCCAGTGAGAAAGTCCAGCCCGTGTGTGCGTTCACACACCGGCCGACACACACCTGCAGCGAAGTTACTTCAAAGCGCGTTTCTGCTTCCTGTGTGGGGGAATCTCTCACGCTCTCTTTCAATCTTTCTCTCTGTCACGTCTTTCTCCCTCCATTTATATGAAATGGAATTTTGAAACAGACTTTTTTTTTTTTTTTTTGGTATGCTGCTCACATACATGTAAATCAGTGGCCCAAAGCCGTGTGCATCCGTTCTTCCTTTAAATGCTGTAGGTTAGTGCACATCGGGACGTACATGTATAGTAAATGCATGTTGAAACGGATAACGCCCTGTTGGCACCTAGATGGTGGTCTGGCTCCGCCCACCCAATGCTCACGGCTTCGGTTTTCACTTTGATTTTATTGCGGAAACCGAGCAGCAACCAGCGGCACGAGTTTGCGAACTGCAGTTGAGAAGCCTCGGGTTTCGGATTTTGTCCGTTGCCATCTTGCTTTTCTGGAACCTCTCTGAAGGTCCCGGCCGACGGTCACCTCCCAGCCAGCATTTCCTTCAACCGTCACCTGGAAATTGAAATCATCGCTTACTCTACAAATGCATTTGCTTTCTGTATTTTCCACTAAAAGGAAAATGAAATATTGTCTTACCTTTTCTTCCATTTTGTAACTTAATATGTGAAATTTCCAAGAGAATACATGGATGTCAAAAAATCCTACCTTAATCTTTCTCTCTTTCTTTTTTTATTTTGTCTACTTTCTTACCTGCCAACCCACCCCCACCCCCCCCACCTCAACCCACCACCCTCTCGCTCAGCGTGACTCCTCAAATGAGGCTTGAGAAGGCAAATAACCAAGATAGTGGAAATGTGTGGAAATGCAGAAGTCATTAAAAAAGCCAATTACCCGCAGGTTGGGCGCTTACCGGGAGGAGATCAGGGAATAGTGGAGAGCAATCGTAAACCCAGTGATATATGGAAACCAAATAGCTCTCGGGGTGGCGCCGGCGGTGGTGGGGGGGAGGAGGAGGGCTGAGGTGTGTGTCATTAATGCACATGCCAACTTGTGCGTGCAGGTCTGCTAATACGCAGGACAAGGTATGCTTCTTTGACATTTTTATTTGTGCTATTTCTGCTTCAGTGTTTGCGTATGCGTGCCCTGAAATATTAGTGCGTGTGTGTGTGTGTGTGTGTGTGTGTGTGTGTGTGTGTGTGTGTGTGCGTGTGTGTGTGTGCGTGTCTATAAATCAATGTTTAATTCCATGTGTCATGAATCTGTGTTGCAGGGAACAATATTAAACTTTATTACCATTTTTCACGTTCACTTAACACCGCCGCAGAGTCATCATTCACCGAGTAAACACACCGACACTCACAGAGGCTTGAATTATGAAAAAACATATTTGTACATTCAAACACGATGATGAGTGCTTGCGGAATGACCTCAGAAATATATATATTTCCGAAGCTATTCGACAAGCACAGAAAACTCTATGCCTTTCTTCTAGTTGAAGTTTACCGTCCCCCGTCCCCCGTCCCCCCACGCACAGCATTATCCTCTGGTAATTATCTTTGAGGTACTCCGGAGACGCAAGAGAAAGATCACATAATTACATTCGTCACAAACACACACACACACACACACACACACACACACACACACACACACACACACACACACACACACACACACACACACACACACACACACACACACACACACACACACACACACACACACACACCTCGGATTCGTACACGCTGCGCTGAGCAATGCATCTGCCCCGCGGGGTCATCTTCATAAAAAAAAGAAAAAAGAAAAAGAGGAAATATCACTGAACTTCAGCTGTGTTATGAAACTTTTTATGAAAAGGCCAAATTGAGTTCTGACTGCGAGTTGAATGAAAAGTACTTCGGTGAATTTAAATCGGCCGTTGATTGAAGGCAAAGGCTGTTGGAGTGCAATTCTTCCCTCCCTCCCACTGTTCTTCTTTGCAATTGAATTCATGGACGTTGGCAGTCTTCGGTTTGAACGTTTGCTTGATATTGATTTCGCTGTACCGAAAAGTAGAAGTTTTTATGACTGGAAAAGATGACCTCGAATGTCTCTTAATTTTCTGGCCGCTATAATAACTAACGTATGAAAATAGTAAAATGGCGAGTGTCATCGGCGCCATCTCTTCTGAGTCATTGGTGTTAAATCGAGGTGTTTTTTTTTTGCAGTCTTTAAACAAACCACAAACAGGATGTGTAATCTGATACATGTTCTCTACACAGGAGCTGATTGGTTGGTGGTGCGGTCCATCCAACCAACACCTTAACAAGAATAGATGGTTCCCGTTTAGTTTAGTTTATTGTTAACTTTTTTTTTAGTCCCAAAGTTTATTCTTTAGTCCTTTTTTTTCATTTCCCAGTACTTTTCAAAAATGTCGTATTTCCTTCATTTTTTTTTCTCTTGTTTCTTTTCTTTTCTTTTCTGCCTTAAACCCTTTCTTTATCGATACCCAAACCTGAATCAAAAGAGAGAGCCCACCTATAACAAAACAAAAACCATACCTGATCCTGATTTAAATCTAGCCACTCCATTCAAAGTATTTCCTGCCTGCAGAGATAACGATGGCTAGTGTCAAAGCGAGGACCCCTTCAGCTTGAACTGACTCAAACTTGGCGAGTCGGGAGCAACGCTTATTGTGTTGTTGCGGGCGAGAAACATCCGTGTTTGCAACTTGTCGTCACGTCCAAAAGCCCCCTTTGCGCCACAGTTCAAGTCCTTTGTATACGGCACAATATCAGACGCCGAGGGAAGAATTTATGGTGCACGACCCCGTGAATGTCAAATAAAGCCCGCCTGCTTGTGACCTCGATCTGCGGCGCCTTTTTGTTTTCCGTCTTGGACATTGAATTTTGGCCTCTTTTGAAACGTTGAAAGCCACTTCAAAAACAATAAAACACCTCGCCTGGCTCGTTGTCCCGTTTGCCGGATGCTTTCTGAAGCATTTTCCGAAGGTATCTTTTGCCGATTTTACCGAGTTTGACAAAAAAACAAAACCAACGTGATGTGCAGCTGCTGCTCAAGTTTCAGGTCCGTAGTGAAATTGCATATGGCCGCTTACCTGTGATCAACAGAACAAATGGAAGACAGGCGCTGATGGCGAACCAATCAATGCAACACAAACACACGCACACACAGACGGATGGACGCCTGGGGAATATCAAAAAGAAGGAGACGACCTGCCACCCATTGCCACACATGCTCGGTCTTCGATCTCCTATAGGTCAAACCCACCTTTGACCCGGACAGCGAGGGCTTTTGGGATTTAGAGTACCGATGGATCAAATCCAGCACAGGGATTTACTGTATGGGTTTAGGTGTGTGTGTGTGTGTGTGTGTGTGTGTGTGTGTGTGTGTGTGTGTGTGTGTGTGTGTGTGTGTGTGTGTGTGACTTGAAGGCTCACTATTGATTACCGATCAATGCGGAAACAGAGAGGTTGTTCCTGAGGGGCTCCGATCAATAATGGCAATCTCCGTGTCTTTACCACCTTATTAGGAAAGGATTATAGCAGCCTCCCATTGGCCCGCGGGCACACGTACGAGAAACCTCATTCATCCTTTTCTTATTTAACAGCAGAGAAAAACTCAATGAACAGCCTCCGCGGTCACACCGATAAGTGCGTGGGGAAGCACATTTCCACATTTGGACTGTTTTCTATTTTTGTATTTTGACGGGGGAGTCTTACCTGTGTGTGTGTGTGTGTGTGTGTGTGTGTGTGTGTGTGTGTGTGTGTGTGTGTGTGTGTGTGTGCAGCGTGTTTCACGTCTTTCAATACAAATGATTAAAAAAAAAATGGCTAAAAGCCTTACAAAACTATTCATGACATAATCACGTGAATCTTTTGATGGATTTACCGGGAAGTAGTAGTGTTGCACATCTGGAATAGAAATACAAAATATTGTTTAAGTTATCAGAATTATATTAGGACTTATACTGTGCTTTGACTGACAGCTCCTATATTGACCATTTAAAGTCTTCCTAATTGTTAACTAGTCTGCTAATTAACAGCATCGGGATGCACACGCCTCACCTGACGCACGGAAACGGACGGATCAATCCGTGGTCATTTTGTTGACGTGTTGAAAAGTGCCGAGGTTGCTTCAGATGGAGCAGCTCGCAGCTAACAACACATCTGTAACACCGTTTCTCACTCGAAGTATTATTCCAACCCGAAAGCCTAATTAGCATTTAGATATGTGGTGAAGTCAAGGTCAGCATTTGCCGAGGTGTTTGTGTTTAGCTACGGATCTTCGAAGTACAACCAGTTTTTGAACCTGTGACCTCTGACCTCCAACGATATCTTCCTGACTTGGACCTTTTGAGAAAGTTGTGCTCGTCTTCCAGAGCCTGTAAACCCAACATAGAGAACCGAACTGGACTACAAATAAACCTTATTTCCGTAATATGTAGTCTGCGCTCACTGGATACAACGTTGGTGTAAACCGGTTGACGACTGTAACTTCTGTTCCCCGAAGGAACGATCTTCAAGCCGGGAAGCTACACGTTGAAAATTGCAAGTTCGAAACGAAGATGCGGCTCGTGTAACACATGTACGAAAGTGCTTGCTTTTTTAAATTTAGTTTTGGTCTTTTGCCGGGATTTATTCAGTTTAATGCCGAGGCTCGTCCCCATGTGGAAACTTTCCAACAAAACATTCAACATTATTTGGCAAAGGGCTCCTTGCCCGCTCAAGATTGATCGTGATTGGTTTTCTTAACAAATAAGCATCACTTGGATCTCTTAATTAATACGTTTAATTTTTTTTTTTTTAAAGCAAATAAACTCTACATACATAACGTGATATTGCTCGAGGCTATTCACATATATTGTAGAATACATTATGTACCCTCGGCATTAATTACCAATTCTTAAACGCAGCGCTTTATTGAAGAATAAAAGCCGCATTACAGCACCTGTAAATGTGCTTCCATTGTTTAAGTTCTGATCGCTATTCAGCGACTCTGTTATGACAAGAGTTTAAAGACGCAGTGGGATTATGAGGGAGAAAAAAAAATGTTGACACAACAGTGAGACGAAGTACAAAGAGAAAACAGCCACAGGAGCTGCTTGATAGACATTTCCAGGCCACACGCGGACATATACAGTCTCTGCTACGCCATCAAATCACATCTCCATCGCTCTGATTTATAAAAAAAACTCCAGCCGAAATATTCCAAATGTATACCCGAGCTTCTCAGAACAGCAAGAGATCTCTGGCTCGGAGCTCGGAGCACGTCTTAATCCAACAGACGACAGACACAAAGCACACGATAAGGAGAATGAAAGAGAGATTTAAGAGCTACACAAGAAAAAAGGAAAAAAAAAAAAACCCCGGCGCGCTTTGAGCGGAGACCCCCAGGGAACCGTTTGAGCACATCGCACTCTGTGAACATCTTGCAACGACGTCGTGTTTCAACAGAAAATCTCGGGATGTAATTGATCTATTAAAGAGAGATTTAGTCGGCACATTCTCTTCTGCTTTGTTGCTACTTCCGTGTTTTGTTTTGTAAAAAACAAAGAAAAAAAAAAGGTTATTATGGCGATGAGAAGTTTAAAAACATTTTTTTTTTTTTTTTGCTGGTCAGGGTGCAGAGAATTTATTATGATGCTTTTGTGAGAGATGCAGATAACGTGAAAATTAGAAATAATTACGTGACGATTTTACACATCCCGCTTGTATTATTTACCAGGACACATTGTAATTGGACCTTCATCCTCCAAATGGTCATCCTTCGTTCGACCAACCAAACGCAACTAAAGTTGCCAATATTTGCTTTGTCATTTTGTTTTTTTCCCCCTCCTTTGCCACCAGGTATTGGCGAAGTGTTAAACATTTGGCTTTTGTGTTTCGTACAAATGAAGACAGCCAGCCAACCGCAATGTAAACCACTGTAAAAAGCATTTATGGAAGCTATTTGCGAGGTTCGCGAAGAGTGACAAAATTCCCCGGGCACGCACACACAGACACACACACACACACACACACACACACACACACACACACACACACACACACACACACACACACACACACACACACACACACACACACACACACACACACACACACACACACACAGTCAGACACACCGCCTGGTCCATTTGGCTGTAATAGGAGTAAATGAATTAGATTTTGATGCTTTAAAAGCTTTTTTCTTCGGGGCTCATATTGAAAGTAAATTTCACTCTAATGGCGAGGTGTCTGTGTTTACAAGACACTGATGATGGAGAGAGACTGAAGGAGAGGAAATTTAAAAGGGGAAGGAGAGACAGAGACAAGGATGGATTATAAATGGATTTTTTAAAAATACGGGGATGAAAGGTGGAGGGCATAAAAACTGGAGGGAGGGAGGAAGGGAGGAAGGGAGGGGGGAGTTAGTGCTCCCATTCAGACAGATGAATAGAGTTGTTTGCATTTATGGTTTTTAGCCCATTGCCACTATAATGGCACTTCAATTATTGATTTGCCACTCATCAGATTACTGCAAGGTTAAGAGATGGAGGGTGGGGAGAGGAAGGAGTGACGAGAACAAAGAAAGGATTTTTAAAGATGGATTAGAAATAAGGTTGTAAAAATACAAAGTAAAATAGGCTCCAAATATTTAAATGAAAAACACTAGGGGCGCAGTGAGCGAGCCCCACAAAACAGACAAAGGTGTAGAGAGATGATATTTAGAGAAAAATCAAATCAAAAGATTTACATACGGTGGATGTCAGTCAGCCGTAAAGCTCAGCGTTATCAACACGTGCTGTCGTCGTTGGAGACAATCGAGACGGCAAAAGAATGTAAATCGTGAAGAACGGGATTTAAAGCAACTTCTTATGAGTCACCTAACGGAAAGGTGCAAAGCGTGAAATGGACACGCCGGTCCGCAACAGCAAAACGTGAAACGGCCACGTTTTGACGTGAAAGTTGCACCTTTTGAAAGAGTTAAAAGTTACACGCGCTTAAATGACATTTGATCATGTGAGCAAGGAGTCTATTCTACCTTTCGTCGGTTTGTGTGTTCTCTTTATGGTGTCACGACAAAAACGTGAAATAGACACACCGGCCCGCTTACAGCAAAATGTGAAATAGCCGCAAGCAGGATATACCCAGTTGGTATAACTCTGTGTGTGTTTATATATGATAATATATACAGTGCAGATTTGATCCAATGGGATTCATGCATATGTTTGTATGTGTGTGGTGGTGGTGGTGATGATGATGATGATGATGATGATGGTGATGCTGCTACAGGGCCATTACCCATTCAGGACAAAGAACATATGGGTTCCAGCACTGCATGCTTCTGTGTGTGTGTGTGTGTGTGTGTGTGTGTGTGTGTGTGTGTGTGTGTGTGTGTGTGTGTGTGTGTGTGTGTGTGTGTGTGTGTGTGTGTGTGTGTGTGTGTGTCTCTGTGTCAGTGTGACCTCAGGGTGGAAGTGGGTGCACTAAATGGGCCGAAGATCAACGTGATATTTGTGTCTGACTCCGGTGATCCTCTGTGCCGGGAACTTTGTGATGATAATGATGATGATGAGTCATATCTTTTATTTTATTTTTTTAACCCAACCGACAGTTTATTTCGTCATCGTCGCTGTGAGTCACGTTGGCGCCACAGCTGAGGCTCATGGATCGTTCCCTTCCTTCTCTCCTGCCTCTCTCTCTCTGTCTTTGCTTCCTTCCCTTACTTCCTTTTCTCATCTGTAATTTGTGTAATTTAAACATTATAAACAACAACAACAACAACAACAACATATATCCATCTTCCTTTAAGTAAAAGATGAAAAGGAAGTTATGGGAACATATGAAGCAACTTAATGGCAGGTAGTGTGATCTCGAGTAGGGCGGTCTAGAGGGCCCGTTAGACAGTGGAGGGAACTGTGTGTGTGTGTGTGTGTGTGTGTGTGTGTGTGTGTGTGTGTGTGTGTGTGTGTGTGTGTGTGTGTGTGTGTGTGTGTGTGTGTGTGTGTGTGTGTGAGAGAGAGAACACATGTAATACCATTGACCAGGGTCAACCGTTCTCACACACACACACACACACACACGCACACAATAACAACACACACACATTTACCCTCTTGGAAATTAAAAAGTATGATCCTTCAGAAATAATCGATTCTCTGCATTTACTTTAGAGCTCAGAAGAACGTTTCATATCATCGTATCAAAGCGAAGCGTACATTTTGAATGCAGTATTTTCTCTTTATTAAACACTCCAGCGATTACATATTTGCTTTTCGAGATTATGATACTTACTTTGATTAAAAGAGGCCATGAGAAGACCTTCAGCTTCTGCTCTGTGAAGAAGTATTAGTTCAGCCGTACTGGAAATGAATCGCTTTATTTATTAGCGATGCCAAATGCTAATAAATGCTAACAAACTAAAGTCATGTTTAAGTGAGATGGACTTTTTGAGTTCAGACCTGTGTGTGTGTGTGTGTGTGTGTGTGTGTGTGTGTGTGTGTGTGTGTGTGTGTGTGTGTGTGTGTGTGTGTGTGTGTGTGTGTGTGTGCGTGTGCGTGTGTGTGTGTGCGTGTGTGTGTGTGTGTGCGTGTGCGTGTGTGTGTGTTAACTGGCCAGCCCTGTATTACTATTGAGCTGTATGACCCACCTTTGGTATCGATCGGCGAAAACCCCTCAGTGTTAACCATGTTTTCTCTCTTCACTCACACATCTAAGAAACAAATAGCTCAGCGTACGGAGCTGTTCGCCGACCACATAAGTGTTGCAGAGCATTTACACCGCACGCTCCCGAGGCCGTTGGCACCTCAAGGCGTTTATTTTTTTTTATTCTTCTTCTTTTTATTGAGCAATCTTGCTAAATCTGTCCTTTCCTACACAGCGCAGCGTTATCTTTGAGTTATACGTTTATGTTTGCACTCTGAACTTTCAATGAATCAGAGGAGACATTTTTACATTCAAATTTGTGTCTCATTTGTACTAATGTCCCTATTTTAGCCAGAAAATACTCAATTATGTTGTTGGACAAAACGGTTTTGTTCTGAGCTTTCATGACGTTTAAATGATGATGCTCAGTGACTTCTGTCCAAAAAACAAACAATAAAACGCACCCAATTAGAATTTATTTTATTTATTGCTTTTTTACATTTTATTTTGGCCAGACTACACCTACCGCAGGTGTGTGTGTATCTGTGCGTTATTTAAATCAACCTTAATTTAAATTTGTTTTAAATAAATCCCGCTGTGAATAAAGACACTATTTTAACTCCGTACTGCTCGTGGCGAGTATGTAGGTGTTAATTCCTCATCTTGACAGAGTGAGATTTGTTTTGAGCCTGATCCTCATTGCTACTGCAGATCCATCACGGCAGCGCCGGTTAAATGATTTGCTTAAAGGCACTTCAGCAGCTAAAATTAAAAAAAATACTTGGCTTCTGCAGCGCTTTGATGTCGATAGCTTTGGAAAAAGTAAAAAGGCTAAAAATCGCAAACTCTCAACAGTATTTGTAGAAACAGCCGGTCCCGCATGGCAGTGTGTGCTGGAACGGTTGTTGCACTGGGTTGACCCAGTTATTTTGGTATGTGTGTGTGTGTGTGTGTGTGTGTGTGTGTGTGTGTGTGTGTGCGTGTGCGTGTGCGTGCGTTGTCACGGTAGACGGACTCATCAGTTTTTCTCACGTTAACAGATAGCTTCTCTCTGACCTCTCAGCTGGGGAACAACGTGTGAAATGATGGTTGTGTGCGTTTGTTATTGTGCGTCTGTGTCTGTTACTGCGTGTGTGATCGAGTGAAAGCCTCGCTTGTCCAAGTGTTAGTGACATCTCATTGCATGAAAATTGGTCTTCGGGGTAACATATCCGGGACATCCATTTTGTGTGTGTGTGTGTGTGTTTTGTATTCTTGCCTTTTCACCATAATGACGCTCAATGCGTGCGTGTGCATTTTTTTTGCGTGTTTTTTGCGTGCATTGTAACACGTCTTGCTTCCTCCACGTTTCTCGTAGTGAGAGGAATCTACGGGTAACACGGGTTGTTTCAAGTCAACATCATTGAAAAAAAAGGAAGAAGGCCCTTTTCAAAGAGCTTTACGACGCAAGTGTGTGTGCGAGAATGTAATCAGGCCCAGTTCACTGCAGTAAAAGACCTGGTTAAACAACCTCGACACGTGAAATGGACACGTTTTGGCCTGAGTAGGCGTGAAAGTTACACGGTTTCCTGGACTGTACACTATAAAAAATATACGTGTTGGTGGAAAATAGTCTTGTTCCTTTCTTTCTTTCTATCTTTCTTTCTTTCTTTCTTTCTTTCTTTCTTTCTTTCTTTCTTTCTTTCTTTCTTTCTTTCTTTCTTTCTTTCTTTCTTTCTTTCTTTCTTTCTTTCTTTCTTTCTTTTTAGTTAGATTATTATTAGGGTTAGGTTAAGGTTATAGTTAACCTCAGGGAATCAAATGTTCTCATTGTGTGCGTGTGTGTGTGTTTCCTTCTTTTGTACAACCTATCCTCCTCAAAAGTCAGCGCGCTGCCCTTTAAAATCAAAATGTCATGATATCCACGCACCGTTTGGAATAATCCACATCAGTAATACGAGGAATACATTTCAATCCTTATTTCTAATATCTTCATTTATTTATTCTAATTGACTTTCCACTAGCTTTCTTTTGCCGTTGTGTTTACATTCGAATTGCATTCTCCTCTGTGCAGAAATCGTTCGTTCTGAATCTCCTAAATATGTACTTTGGGAAATAACACCGTGCAACATGTTATTAATAGCAGAAGCACAATCAATGCGGTATTGAGTATGAAATAAAGAAGCAGGAGTGGATTCATCAGTTTATGTGCATCGACGGTCCCAACACAATTACACACACAAATACGGTGGAAACCGTATGCAGAGAGGAGGCATAAAATCCAAATATTTTCCTGACGGATGCTCGTCCACCGCATGCGATCGCTCTCTCTCTCTTTTCTTTTTACTTCTATATTAATTCACTCCACTTTCACACCTGTGCAGCCTGAGCAAGCATCGCATACACAGACACTGTCAGAGGCTCGCAGTCACACCTGCTAGATTAAGTGTCTCTCCCTCCTTCCCCCTTCTCTTGCCAAATAGTCTCCCAGTCACTTCCAACTCTCGGTCCGGTCTGATGGCGGTGAGCCAAATGGAGCCGGCCGGCCCATAAAAGCTCCATCCCGCGCCATAAAGCAGAGGCTAAAACACATTTAAAACCGCGGGCCGACGGAGAAAATGTGTTTTACGTCTCGGTTCAGAACCTTCCGGGGTTGCGGATTGCATTAGGACGCTGATATACACTTCTGGTGAATAAAGGAACTCGAGTTGTGTTTTTTTTTTTCTGCATTAAGCATCTTTAGCTACCGTTTTGTACTTAGTAATTAATAGTTTGGTGGACAGTTCTTAGTCTAACGAACTCCGTATGCAGCACGTCTTCGTCACAGTGAGAAGTTGAAAGAAATCAGTCGGGAAACATGTTCATCTGTAAGGCAAAAAAAAGAAAAGAAATGACGACCTGGAAACTGATCGGACCTCCCTCTGTGCTTCAAAGCAGAAACAAAAAAAAAAAAACAAATCCGCTGAGTTTTGCAACCTGCTCGTTAATGATGCGATACAAAAAGACGGAAACATACAAGTGTTTGAATTCAGTTCCGCTAAAGAGCATAAACACCAACAACATATGTCTTTTAAGTTCGATTTATGTCTAATTTGTGATCTACAACTCCCAAAAGTTAATGAAAACAGTTTTTCAAGTGTTGATCTATTTTATTTCAGAAACTTGAAAGCGATTGGATGATTTTTTTTTTTTATCATTTGATATTCATGCATCGTACAAAAGAGTCCAGTCTGAAAATATTAGATTTTACAGGTGGAAAGAGGACATTCTCACATGATATTAATGCTAATGTTTAATTTGATGTAATTTAAACTAGCATAACTAGGTATGTATAATAATATAAGGACTAATACACTGGATCTTTACTGTAAAGGCCTGTAACAATAGAACCCACTAAAAGCTGCGGTCCAACACGTTGGCTTTATTTTGAATTCCTACCATTTTTTTCTCTCATTATCGCAGACACAGTAATGTTCGATATTTTAAACCGTGTCTGACCTCCTTCTTCCTCCTGTTTTTCTTTGTTTTTTTTGTTCCCGCAGGTTCGTTTATGGTGGTGAACGCGTCCGGCCGGGCGTCGGGCCAGAAGGCTCACCTGTACATGCCCACCCTGAAGGAGAACGACACCCACTGCATTGACTTCCTGTACTCGCTGTCCAGCCGGGACGGAGCCAGCCCGGGCACACTCAACGTCTACATCAAGGTGTGTGTGTGTGTGTGTGTGTGTGTGTGTGTGTGTGTGTGTGTGTGTGTGTGTGTGTGTGTGTGTGTGTGTGTGTGTGTGTGAGAGAGAGAGAGTGTGTGTTTGTGTGTGTGAATGACAGGGAGAGGGATAGATTGACAGATGGAAGCAGCTGATGAACCGGTCGGGTCAACCAACGAACAAACAGACATCTTCTCCCTGTCGTGGAGGGATGAACTCAGCCCTGAAGGGAATTCGCTCTCACACACACTTACATAGTGTGTGTGAGAGGAGAATGACTGACAGGTAGGTACACAAACAGGCATCATGTATTCCATTACGGGGATCAAGTTGGTCCTCGTATACTGCATTTGATAGTAGGGTTAGCAGTGTTTGTGTATTGAATGCTTTATCATACCATAGTTTATGCTTTTATATATATATATATATCAATGTTTATTCTAACTTAGAATAAGTAAAACAAAATCGCCATGAATTTGATCCATGGCACATGTTTGTAAGTCTACATCGGTAAAGTCTCGTTGTTGTCGAGCAGAAGCAGATCTGAACCTGCCAGAATGAATGATTTATGGTGGACATCCGGGTAGAATTTAAAGAGGAAGCTGTAGATGATGGATGGAGAGGTGGAGGTGAAAAGGACAGGCGATGGTAAGAAAACAAAACAAAACTGGAAAATGTAGAGATGGATGGAAAAGATAACACGTGACGCAGATCTGAGAAGTGACTAAAGAAAATGCCCGAATTTGAGAAATGAATAGATTTAAGAACGAATGAAGAGTCGTAATGAACTGCTTGAATAAGGTGAGAACGTGTTGACGAGTAAAAATGACCTCTCAGCTGAGAGTTTTGTGATTGCTGAACATGGTGTTTATGTGCTTTTAATGGTCACAAATGCTCTGACGTAGGCTACTTGTCTAATAATCATCTATATATACAGTTAAGCCCAATATGTTTCACACCCACGTAAAATGTTCATCTCTAGTGATTTTTTTTTTGACCAAGTAGGTTTCATCATCTGTAAATGACTTGAACAAGTGACCAAACACTGGAAGACATTTGTTTTTGCCAGAGATGTTAATAAGTATAGGTTTTTTTTTTTATACACTTTACGAAAATGTCCAAAATTCGCAGCATTCTCATCAACTATAAATTGAGAACAGCTCATGCAGTAGATTTTCGAGTCCATTGGCAAGCCATGGCTAAAAACCAAAAAAGAAATGGCGTCACCCTGTTTCACTTGGTGACGCTATTTCTAGCCAGAAGTAAAGTGAATTTGACATGGGTATGAATGATTTGGGGCTTAACTGTACACACACATATATATGTATAACAGTAAATATAAGCAATGCAGATTTAAAATATTACAAATCACACATTTAATTGGGCTTCAAGACTGTGAAATTTTCCAGTTTTACTCTCAAATCTTACAATCCATCCAGTTTTTAAAATATGACAAATTACGCATTTCATTTTGGCTTCAAGACTGTAAAATCCTCCAGTTTTTAGTCTCTGAAATTCCTCAGGTGCTCTGCCATTCTTTTCCACTAAATCTCTTTTATAATTCTTATATTCAATCATGATCTCTTCTGGCTGCCTGCAGGTGAATGGAGGCGCTCAGGGTAACCCGGTGTGGAACGCCTCTGATACCGTCACCGAAGGCTGGGTGAAGGCCGAGCTGGCCATTTCTACATTCTGGCCCAACTCCTATCAGGTACGTTCACACACGCTCTCGGTCTTTTTTAGCTATTGCCGGCGTGAACGTTACTGCAGGAAGATACATGATACATTGATTGAATGCGCTTTATTAGCATCCATTTAATAGGCTATATTTTATTTCTAAAAGAGGCGGCTTGCACTTGTTTGGCCGTCGTCTAATCGTGTGAGAGCTCATTCCTGTTTGATATGGTTGAGTTGATGTCATGTGTCAGGGCCCGGTCAATATTTGATATTTCATCTGGTCCTGTCTGTGCTGTTTGACTTTTTTATTGTTTCCCCAGAGAAATATATGTGTGTGTGTGTGTCCCACAATGAAAAGGAGTCATTTTTCAAAGGTTTCAAAGGCTTTGGGCCATTTTCATGGCAGACAGTATGACATGCCACAGCAGGAAAATCACAGGCGTCACTAATATCATTGATTAATGAGCCCCCTGTGCCGTTTGGGTTTTTCACGTTGCGCTGCTTTTTAGAAAGGTTATTAATGTCACCTGTAATTTTCATGCGACCTGTTTAAAATGTCTGCTGTGACAAAGGTCTAGTGTGTCTCAGAAGTGCTGGGCAGCAATGATTGTCAGGTAACGGTTAAAGGGAATTGACGGGGAAAAAAACCCTCAAATTTCCGATTCCTCCTTAGCTAACATTTAACTAACAGCAACTGGCATTTCTTCCTACGACACGCTAATCGTTAAGTAGGCTCTGTCTATTACATATTGAGCTTTTTTAACAGCAGAGATCGTGACTTGTCACAATAGCAGCAGCTCAGGTGTTCGGGTCGTATTTTAGTGTCCCGCTAATTAATTGTTGATTCACAACTGTGCTTTTCCAACTGTGACACGTCAATGTCTTCTTTGGAAAAGGCACCTATGTGACTAATATTAAGTCAAAAGTAAGAAAGTAGTAGCCTTCGGCAACTAACAATTTAACGTTATTATGAAATGCTTTGAATCCATGTTTTTTTTTTTTTTTTTTGGGTGAGTATTGGTAACGATGATACCAGGTGGTCTAAAAAATAATGTACACAAATTAAATACACAAAGTAGTTTTGGTTCCACATGAAATACTTCCCAATACATTACATTTTACAGTGTTAACAAAGCTACGGGTACTAAAATATGTTTGTAATATGTTAATACTAAAGATCCACTGTGACCATTGGTTGGAGTTGTGGGTTGGATTTCTTCACTTGACATGTAATAAGATAACCAAGAAATGCATCGGTGTATTACTTTGATATTTTAACTAAACATGTTGCCATAATGACTCTCAGCGTGTCTTGTGTGTGCATGTGTGTGTTGCTCACACACACACACACACACACACACACACACACACACACACACACACACACACACACACACACACACACACACACCCTACTGTGCCGTTTTATTGAGGCAGAACAAAAGCAACCGTGTTTTACCTAATTACTGATCTGTGCTCAGTAAACGAAGTCGCACACACAGATGTGAAACTAAAACTGTAAACGTAAGTGCGTCCCTGTTCATGTTTCCCTCTAATGAGGAGTTGCCTCCCGTGGAGAATTTGACACTTTTTCTTTTTCTAAAAGGACAATAAAACAGATGTATGTAACAGACTGTTGCAGGGAAACTGAGGGTAGGAACCAACGTTTAGGGCAATCTAACACTCTCTTGGCTTTAATGTAACACCTGTATTCTTTATTTAGTTCTGATCTGTGGCCATTAAAACTTAGTTTAAACAATAAAATGGGATTTTTAAAAAAACAAAAAAACATTTTTTAACTAAAATCACGACCAAAACTGTATTATAAATGATAAGAAGACCCAGGAAGACAGTAATGCTAGCGTTTAGCTTAAAGTCAGAAAGCATTTTTGTCTTAATCGGTTAGTTTTAAGTGGGGAAAGTCTGTATTTTTTAAAACATATCACACGACGATAACGAGAAAACATTAAGATTAAAGACAGGACATTTTTAAATAATGAGCTACCATAGAAACGACATTGATGCACCTGTGAGGCAAAGCAGCACCAAAGTCATATTGGTATATTACGTATTATATATATGGACCATATAAAGTGAATGTGCAGTCAGAAAAGGGGAGTAATGATAAATATTCTTCAAATAAATAGACTTTTGCACACAAATACCTGCTTGTGTCTCTGGTCCGGATAAAAGGGGAACGATGGTGAATGCCATCAGATTCCAAATTGACACGTTGCTGGTGGAGAAAAAAAAATCTCACCAAATACAAAACAACAATCTTGTCAAAATGTTGTTTCAACAACCACAAAAAAAAGCCACACCGACGTCTTTGACTTCTACAAAAGAAAAACGTGACATGCCTGCGGGAGACAGAGTGGGATTTTTTTTTTTTTTTTTTTTTAAGAAGAAGAAGAAGCAGAAGAGAGGAAAAGACTCCCCAGAAGTCTTTAGTATTCAGACTGAGTCACAGCTTTGTACTGTTGAGAATCCTGACAAGTACAGCGCAGAGGCGTGTGTGTGTGTGTGTGTGTGTGTGTGTGTGTGTGTGTGTGTGTGTGTGTGTGTCTGTGTCTGTCTGTGTGTGTGTGTGTCTGTCTGTCTGTCTGTGTGTGTCTGTGTAAGTGTAAATATATATATATATATGAGGGTCAGGAGTGCATGGCCCCTTGACAGCCCTGCTGACTGCCTGTCACCCTGAGAGTGTGTGTTAGTGTGTGTGTGTGTATGAAAGTGCTGTAGAAAAAGAAAAGTATGAGGACTTGGTCTGAAGGGAGAGAAACTGAGAAGGGCAGAAAGGAGCAATTACAAGAAGAAAAGAAGAAAAAAAAAAAAAAAAAAGAGGCAAAATGCGCAGAGATGGAGAAGATGGATTGAAAGACATGAAAGGTGCGAGGTAAGATCAAGAGTTAGGAAGAAGTAGTTTAAATAAAGAAGGAGAGGAGGAGGAGGAGGATATGCGGTTGGCATAAGGATGGAGACAGCAGGGATGGGGAGGGTAAAAAAAGAAGAAAAAGAGGAGAATAGTTGCTGACTTTTAGTGGAAAAATTCCCCGAGGTTCCCATATGAGCTTCACAGGGGATGTCAAGATGTTGCAGTTGGCGGAAGAAAGAAAGTTTTTATTTTTTTATTTCTTGGGCGTTTTCATGATGATACTTCCAATATGTTAGAAAAACTGAACACATTTAGATTACGCATGTTATTTAGTTGGTAACTTCTTTTTAACGCTTTTTTTTTCTTTTTTTCTTCTTCTTCTTTTCTTTCTTTTCCTGCTCTCAGGTGATATTCGAAGCCGTTTCGGTCCAAGGCCATCCGGGTTTCATCGCCATCGACGACATACGAGTCCTGGCTCACCCGTGCCGTAAGTGAGAGAGATTGTGTGTGTTTGTGTGTGTGTGTGTGCGTGTGTGCGTGTGATAACGGTTGACCCTGCACAACTGTAGCCCGGCTGAGCATCATCTGTTTTATAGCTATCTCCCCCTTACACACACACACACACACACACACACACACACACACACACACACACACACACACACACACACACACACACACACACACACACACACACACACACACGCCGCGTTAAAGGACAGATTGTGAGGGGTTTGCAGACAGATTGCAGAGAGCCAGGAAGAAGGTCCAAACTCAGGGTCTTCATCACTCAAATCTGACAGAAACACTTTGCTTTACAAAAAAAAAAAAAAAACTCTGGACTGCTTACCGCAACACTCTGCGGCCGACTTTCTACTCGCTCTCCAGTCACTAAATACATCCTGGAAAATTCTCACCGTTTGTTCTTCGCGGGTGCCGGGTGTTATTTTTCATTTTATACATTTGAAATTAAAGTTAAAAAAAAAAACGCCATTACATTAGAAGTTACCAACTAAATAACATGCGTAATCTAAATGTGTTTATATTGTGGAATAATTCCCACTCAAAATATACAACTTTTTGGTTCGTGCAATCTCCGTTTCCACGGCAACATATGGGGTGTGACTAAGAACTGGAAAACATTCAGTCACGTCAGTAGACTCTTATGTAACTTTTGCAATGTTTGCGATTCCAGGAAGTAGTCGGCCCCCTAGCAACGACCCTAGCAACAGAGACGAGTTCAAGTCCGTTTTTGTTGATTTTCTAGACATGGTTTCTCAAACTGAATAAATATAGCACGTAGAAACACTAAACTGCTGAGCGAGCTCAGTCTTGTTGTAAGCAAGATATCCGTTGAAAAAAAGAAATCGATTGGACTTTTTTTTAGATTTTAGCACCGCGTCATGTGTTAAAACCAAACCGGTGAAGCTAGCCGCCGCCAGCGACTATCTCGGAGCAACAAAATAGGACCAAAAGAGACCCGAATATCCAAATGAGTCACATTTAACAAACCTATAACAATAAGCACAACATTATATTGCATATTATATGAAATTCAACTCCAATTATATATTCCTATTGAGAAGGAGGAGTGGTATTTCTAATGATGTCATGCTCCGAATGTACACTTGACCAATCAGATCTCTGGGTCGGAACTACTTCTTTTATAATATTATCATTCGAACCTTCCTGGAGCAATACAAGGTTTTCTTACACTTGTTAAAGTTTCGGAAATGGCATTACCTAGTAAACGGTAACACTCTAAAAAACAAAGAACAGCCGTAATAAGAAGCCCTTTAACAAGCCGGCATCTTCCTCCCTCTGGCTTGACCCTCTCTCCACTTGTTTTTTTCTTCTGTTTCCATCTGTCTCCTTTTTTTTTTTTTCTGCAAATCATTTTTGTCTCTGAATGGCAAGCACAAAAAAAACACTTAGTCCGTCTGTGCCAGCCACTAAATCCAATTAATCAAAACCGGGTGGGTCAATAGTGGAAAACGAGCCGACATATTCGCAATGGAAAACAGCACATGAAATAGAAAACTAAATTCGAAGATCATGTAAGGAGAAGGAGGCGAAAGAAAGAGCAAGCCGGTTATAAAAGTGCATTAAAAAACTGCTTTTAATGTCTAAAGTCATCTGTCATTTGCCAAAAAAACAAAAAAAACAAAAACCCTGCCCATTAGTGTCAGGGGAAATTATCATTGTTAAATGGTCGATGCATACTCCGTTAGGCTTATATCTGTCTGCAGACGGTCCAAATGAAATTAACCAGTCGCTGGCTGCTCTCAATGCCGGACCAAAGTCACCTTATGTCTCTCTGCCTGTCTCATGGCCGCTTTTCTCCACACAACAATACAAAGTTCTTTTTGAGCCCAGTTATTCTTGTCGCGGGTTTCTCCTTTTAAGTGTTGTTTCTTATAAACCGAGGTCGAAAGCTTTAATAACAACTTTTAGCTGCCTGCCATCTACTTTAATACTTGATTATGGAACTTGTTGTTTGTTCAGAAAGCCCGAGGACCTTTTCAGACAGAATCATTAACCGAAGGATGTTTCTTAAGAGACTAATTTAAAAAAAAAAAGAAGCTTAAACCCATATGACCGGGCTTCTGTACTTTTTTTAAGACCTTTGTACCTTTATTTCCTTTAGTTTTTACCGACTGTTTAACCCGGATGTTTATACAGTGTCCATTTTGCCGATTGTGTTGCAGGTAAAGCGCCTCACTTCCTGCGTCTGCAGAACGTGGAGGTGAACGTGGGTCAGAACGCCACGTTTCAGTGTACTGCTGGAGGGAAGTGGTCTCAGCACGATAAACTCTGGCTACAGGTGAGTACCTTCAATTTGTAAAGGGAATGACATCAGCGGGAAGTGTACATGTAGAGACTGTTCTGTGTAAAGGAAAGTCAAAAGGCTTTAAATGTCCAAAACTGTGACAAGCAAATCAGCAGATGTTTAGCATTTTGTTACGACTCTTAAAAAGGTGTTTGTGGCCCTTTTTTTTTTTTTTTTTTAAAGGTCCCATATGGCATAAATTATCATTTCCACTGGATATATAAATGTTGTATGAGTGTCAAAATGTTCAGTCTACAGAGAAATGCAAAAATTACAAATTGAGTGCTATAGTGCCTGTAAATGAGCCGTTTGGACATCTGCACGTTTGTGATGTCACAAACTCACGCTTGTGTCACATATCTCCGCCCTCAGCAAAGCCCACTGTCCGAACTTTTAAGTGACTAAAGAAAACCCGTGGTTGGCTTCAGAAAAAAAGCGAACAAATAAAAGAGTCAACCAATCGGAAGAGAGGGTCATTGATATTAACGTGCCGAAAAAATGCAGACACACAACAGCTTCTTGGTGGTAGAGCTTTAAAGAAAATATTTAAAGAGGAGATTTGAAACCATATTAACCATATTTTTCAACTTAAAACCACAAATACACGTTCTCATTGATGTCAGGACAACAAATAAAAGAGGGTAACGACTTTAAGTTTTGAATCTAGAAAGTTGAATCAATTGTTTGAAAGTTATGTGGGCTTAAAATTTCATTTACACAAAGCACAGATTTTAAATGGTGATTAAAGTCTTAAGAACTTCTGTAGAATATTCATCCTCTTCTATGATTTGAATGGACTAGCAGGATAAGCAGGTATTTAATATTCAGTGACTATGAATTGTATAAAAAGCCACAGTAACAAATGCAGCTATCTTTTATTTATTTCACTATATTAAAATAATAATAATAATTATAATAATAATAATCATAAAGGATAATTCCCCAGCCCTCCCAGCTCTTCAGGATTGATTAAAAGTGCTTGTTCCGCTTCACACCAATGACTCCATCTCTGCTCATGGTGACGTGTTGGTGTGTCTCTGTGAGCCGGTACGCTGTATGCTGTACTCATTATGGTTTACATTCATGTGCACTGCCGGGTTTGCGTGTTTTCACTGCACATGAGTGTTTACCACTGAGAAACGCTGCCGGGTACAGTAATGACATTTTGCATTTGGAGAGCTGCGACCCTCCTGACTTGAGGGGCGGTCGGGGGAAAACGTATTTCTGTTCCAAATTGGCCGATAATACAGTCGGGGGAAACCAGATTGGATCTGGAGATGCAAAGATCACATGCGAAGCAGAAAGTACCGGCCGTACATTTCATTTGTTCAAAACCAAAGTCTGCCTCTGGGCATAACGCAGTCAGCAATTATGCTGGCCCTTTTAAAAGCTTAAACCATAACACTAGTCAACATAACTCAGGATATCTTTTCTCGTGTTGCATTTCTTGTCCTTTTTTTTTTTAAACATTTTTTATGGAAGTCTGAGACCAAATTGCTGCATCACCCACAGACTGTACAAAACAGTGCACGTAGCTTCTGGCTCCCAAAAATGAGGCCGATGCCGAAGTGCCTTGAATTGCAATACCACCAAGGGCCACTAGAGGTTGGCTCCAAAAAGTCTCCGGCTCCATAGACTCCCATTCAACTTCTCTTATGAAATAGTCAGTCAATAAAAACTTTTCCACATGTTTTCTGTACGTCATTCGCTAAATTCACTCTTCTGGTATCACCAGTTTTATGTCAATGGAGTTTGGAATGACAAGAGCCAATCACTGCTCAACGGCTGAAAAAGTTATATTTGATACTGTTGAGATATGCAAATGGTTCACATTGCACACATTTCACATGAAATCAAATATCCTTTAAAATATCCTGTCAGAACCCTTTGTCGTATATGTCGTCAAATCTATTGACTGTTCAATGTTAAATTCAAATTTGTGGTCTTAAATTTCCTTCACAATCCTTTAAGGGGACATTTGGCTTATCATGAGCTTGTCTTTTGTCTTACCTTTCCCTCCACGCAGCAGTGGAACGGCAAAGACACGGCGTTGATGGTGACCAGGGTGGTGAACCACCGACGCTTCTCGGCCACCGTCAGCGTCGGCGACACTTCGCAGCGAAGCACCAGCCGCTACCGCTGCGTCATCCGATCCGACGGCGGGTCGGGGGTGTCCAACTACGCCGACCTCATCGTTAAAGGTAGGTTCATCTTCTTCCTGCAAAAAAAAAAAAAAATGGACTACAAACACGATGTGAACAGCCTGCCCTTAAAAAAAATAAAAAATAAATAAATACTCTTTGAGATGCATTTTAAAATGCATGTAAGAAAAGGAATGTTGGGTCAAAGTGGTGACGAATCTTTCTCTGGTTTTCTTTCGAGAGCGAGAAACAAACCCGGGTTGTGGTTGTGGAGTTGTCTGCGGGTATTTGACTGCTGCTCATTAGTGTTGTGAGAATGCTGAAGATGGAATACTGAACAGACTTCAGAATAGTGACTAGAACTCACAACCAGGCTTTCTTTCATTCAATTTCTGTCAGCCTTTGTCTGTCGTTCGGTTCCCTTTCTCCCCCAAAACCTTTGAAACACAGTAGATACCAACACTTTGTGTAGTTCTTTTAATATTTGAAATATTAGCATATTTTTGGTGGCTCCCATTCAGTGCCCTTATTTTTAAATTTGACTTTTCTGAAGGATAAAGGACGTAGGAGTACATCGGTAGTTCACTGGGGATACAGTTGATGCAAAAAAACCAACAACGTATAGGGCAGATACATTGTAGTTGTTGAGTTATCATATCGAACTTAGTTGTTCAAGTTCTTTAGATATAGAAAATCAGTTCAAAGAAATGTGCAATGTACAGAAATAATCACGTTTGGGGTAATAAAAAAAAAACCAAGCAAAGTACAATATAAAGTTTTCATAGCGTAAGTTCTCCACAGTTATACCGAGATTACTGACGAGAAATGTTTGATGTCCATTGGAAAATACTTCAGCTACAATGTGATGGGAAGTTTTGGTTTCTACTGTATTTTGACTGCTAATCAAAAGTACAACGTTACGATAATTACAAATTAAAACATTATTCCTCCTGTCTTCCTTGCCTGTCTGTACTTTTATTTTCATTGTTTTTTTTCCCTCACCCCTTTGAACCCCCCTCCCCCCCGTTGAATTTATCTGGGCCGCTTGTCAAATCCCCCTCGTTGAGGACATTCAAATCCTCTAATGCGATCTATCGGCTTTGTGCTCGCACCCAATACGGGGGGGGGGGGGGCAAAAAAATAATAATATGAAGGGAGTGTCTGTGATTTACCGTCCCACTCGCTATCGGCCGGTTCATGTGAACAACAGGAAGTGTAGCGCCGTCCTGCTGAGAAGGATATTGATGTACCGGGGAGGTTGGATAATGTCGTTGTAAGGCCCTTTGATAGAATTACGCCATCGCAGCTATCCGTTGTTGTCAGACGTAATTACATTCCTTCACCTCTCCTGCTCTCCGTCTGTTTGCATTCTGTGTTTGGGATTCTGCAGTTAGAACCGTCCCTGCCTCCGCTTTCAGTGGACATTTGGGGACTTCTGTCAATATTGGCGTGTCATTTTTTGGGCTTTCATAACTCTGGCAGTACGCTAAAGTACACTGAGGCTACTCGTGTCGACACGGTGTTTGACAAATGGCCTTTCGCTCACTTGTGGGCTGGTGGTTTGAGTCGACCGTGGCGCAACACCGTCAGTACTTGAGCGTGTTGGCGCGGATGCTTAGCGTTTTATAGCCTGCAGTAAACAGGTTCGGCTTCAAAAAGGCTCCATAGACTCCCATTTAACTTCTCTCATGAAATTAAAGTAGATATTTTGTTTGTCTACAAGTGTTGGGGTGGGGGGGGGGTCTGTTTGATTGACAGGCCCGTGGCGCAGTCAGGTTTTTTTGCTGTAGGCGGGGCGGGGCGGGGCGTATGGTCCTCGGCTTCCCCAATTAAATGAAGTCCAAGTACGGTCTCTTCTGTCTCCAAAGTAACACGATGGCGACGCACGAAATGCAAAACTCGAGGCTTCAGAGGGAAATGTTTTAATCCAACGGGCGACGTCGCTGTCGGTTTGCCGAAAACCTACCCGAAACCAACTTTTTAACAGATAAGGTAACACCTGGCTCCCAAACTTTGTATTCTCTTTTCTTTTCTTTTTTTGAGTGTTCCCTGACCAGGACTCTGAAGCCCTTTGTGCTCAGTCACTGTAAAGCTCAGTTCACGCTCGGCTGCCCGACGTTCTCCGCGGCCCTCTTTTGACAACGTCTTCTGCTGTACCTCCACCAAAAATTAATGCCCTGGGAGAAGAGGTAGAAACGAAAAGAAATGCTTCCACAGGAGGTAGAAGAGACTATAACATACCCATCATCAACAACAACAACAACACTGTTATAACTATCATATTTGCTGTTCTTTTTAAAGATAAGGTGCTTCTAGTAAAATTGGAATTGGCTGCATATTGCCGAACACACTATCTTGTGTGAGTTATGTTTATTTCTATTTGTACTGAATATATAAATATAATCATCAGGGGGAATTGAACTGTGTTTTCTTCTAATAGAATTGAAATTGCATCATTGATATGCGTTTTAATGCAAAAAAGGTGCGGCGGACTGAATTATGTTCTCAAAGCTTATTTGGTTTTGAGTTATGCTGTTAACCTTATTTGGTGTGAAGGATGTTTTAATCTGAAGGGAAGCTGAAGTGTGTGTGTGTGTGTGTGTGTGTGTGTGTGTGTGTGTGTGTGTGTGTGTGTGTGTGTGTGTGTGTGTGTGTGTGTGTGTGTGTGTGTGTGTGTGTGTGTGCGCTGTTTTGATTAGATTATAGTCCAGGGACTGAAACTGTCATTACCATCTGTTAGCAAAAAAACACACAGACTACACTCCTGAGAGCATCCGTGTGTGTGTGTGTATTTATTTATTTATTGCTTTCACGATTGAGTGTGTATTTCTGCATGTATATGTTTCTGTGTCTTTGTGTGTGTGTGTGTGTGTCTTTGTGTGTGTGTGTGTGTGTGTGTGAGAAGCTCAGGTGCTGTCAGCCATGCATCGTGCCATGGGAATAACGCATGCCAACACAGCGAACAAGAGACAACCGAAAAAGAAAAAAATTAAAACACATGCATGACCGCCCCCCCCCCCCCCCCACCCCCCCACCCCCGAAAACCCTCCCTGTGTGTGCAACGTGTGTGTGTGGCTAGATTTGTGTAGCTGTGTCATTGTCCTTGATTTGTACATTCATACATTTGTGACTTTTCCATTCTATCCACTCGTGTGGCGTCGTCGTTGTGTGTGTGTGTGTGTGTGTGTGTGTGTGTGTGTGTGTGTGTGTGTGTGTGTGTGTGTGTGTGTGTGTGTGTGTGTGTGTGTGTGTGTGTGTGTGTGTGTGTGTGTGTGTGTGTGGATCTGCTTGCCTTTTGTCATTTGTGTTTTCACGTGTGAGGTGTCACGATTCAAATTCATTTCTGTGAATATGTGTGTGTGTGTGTGTGTGTTTTTTGTGTACGTGTGTGTTTTTGTGTGTGTTCTCCGGGGCTACTAAGTGAAATCCGGGTTAATTAGTGTGTTGTTCAGCCAGGTGTGACCAGGGAATTGTGGAGGAGACACTTCTCATATTACGGCGCCCCGCCCGTGTGCACTCTGTGTGTGTGTGTGTGTGTGTGTGTGTGTGTGTGTGTGTGTGTGTGTGTGTGTGTGTGTGTCTCCCATACGCACTCATGCATGCATAATAACCTTCTGACACGGTTCTGCTGGCCAGCTGAACAGATGATGACTTCCATGTTGAGTGAATGATAAAAAATTTAAAAAAAACCCAGCTGAAATGAAATATTCTGAATACAGCTAAACTTTCTTCTTTTCATTTGAAAGTTACGCAATGACTTTTAATGCTCAATACAATATATACCCATTACAAAGCAAAAAAGCGGCTGAGATTTACAGCATGCGTCGCATCTATCAAGTGATTCACAGTCAAAAGTTTTATTTGTAGAAAAAAAATGGGACAAAACTGGAGAAAAAAAAAATCGGTTGCCGATTACGTGTCGATAAAGTTTCAATCGTCAATTCTCCGTCGTTTTGATAATTCTGCTGGGTTCGCCAAATTTAGAACTTTTTTTTTTTTTTGCAGGACATCCTTTCTGTCATATATGTTGATGCTCATACATACGTGTCTCAACTCACTCGCTGTTTTACTCTGTGATTGTCCAACAAAATTGACCTTAAGTAGCACGTCGCTTTAAAATACCTGAAATATCATCTTAAAGTTTACAGGCGTACCAAAAGTTGTTTAGACAGACACCTAAAGATGCAGGAACTTTTGCACACACACACACACACACACACACACACACACACACACACACACACACACACACACACACACACACACACACACACACACACACACACACACACACACACACACACACACACACACACACACAAACAGATGTTTTTCTCTGCTCCTGTGCTTTTCTCATTTGTATGACTCTTGTCGAACAGATGTAGTCAAAGCCCCAGGGCAACAAGGTCTCAGCCACACACACACACACACACACACACACACACACACACACACACACACACACACACACACACACACACACACACACACACACACACACACACACACACACACACACACACACACGCACACACACACAGGGCTCTGCTTGTGTTTCTGTGTCTCGGGGTGTGTGGATGTCATTGTGTATTGGTGTGTGTGTGTGTGTGTGTGTCCTGTCGGTCAGAGATAAGACTCACTGGGGCGTAGCAGAGATCCAGGAGAGCCACTGTCAGCCAATGCCCTGTGGACACCAAGCCAAGTGTGTGTCTGTCTGTGTGTTTTGTGTGTGTGAGAGTTCCCAGGAACCATGCTACATTTTTCTTAGTCTCCCTTGGTGGTCATAAAGCTGATTGTAGTCCAAGAATTAGACCCACCAGTGCCACTGCAGTGTGCAAGTATCTGTGTGTGTGTGTGTGTGTGTGTGTGTGTGTGTGTGTCTGTCTGTCTGTCTGCATACGTGTGTGTGTGTGTGTGTGTGTGTCTCTACAGAGCTTTCTGTTGCCCACAGCTCATTCCCCGGCATCCTCTGTGTGTCCATTCCCTGATAAGGAAATCAATAGGAGAGTGGACAGCTCAGCTGTACGTGTCAGATCTACACAAGCCACGCCGACGCTCTGAACTCCCACCGATTCCGAACACAACACAACCTTCAATTTATGAAAAAAATAAAATAAATAACTGCTTGAAAAGTGCGTTTTACTTCCAAGTGAGGAGTTTTTTTTTTACTCCGAAAATGAGATGTCAGACGTTTCAGAAAGGCACGCATGCGATATGTCAGACATTGGTAGAGCAGCCTGTTACTTTTCCACAGCAGTTGGTTGTTATAAAATCAATTTTTTATGAATTCAGCCTCCTTTTTAAAAGACCGAAGTTATCTTAGAGTACGCTAGTTTCTTTAAACGAATAAGCTCACTTGGGTCACTTGAGATGGATTTTGGACTTTCATTGTAGAACGTTTGCAGGAAGTTGTGTTTGAGTTCTGCAGGGAAGCTTTTCGCCACAAAAAAGTAGCAATACAACCAACTGCAAATAGTCGCTGAATAAGCACATAGAAACTGGGTATTGATAACAAATGGATTAGTAACTATATAAAATAGAGGCCAGTTTCCCTCGACAGTTTTTTTCCCATTTGTGTTAAGATTATGACTTATTCGATTGTAATTTCTCCACATGAAAAACTGAAACAATTTCATGCAGCCGATTTCTGAAGCACAAAGAAGTCGGTGTCTTACAGTCTTTTTGAATAAGTCGTATTTTTTTTAATATAACAACACACATCTGCTCATATCTGTTAATGGAACATGGTTTAAAAACAGGGTGGTTTTCTTCTACTTTATGGAATGAGAAAAATAAATATAAAATATAGAATAAACAGAAAATGGGACACACAGGAACACCAAAAAAAACAAATCATCAATTCGTGTTACTTTCATGTAAATTTTGTTAGAAATTTACCCCCTGCAGAGAAAGAAAACATGAACTCCTACAATTTATGGGAAAAGTTGTGGAAGTTTGTTGATTTGGTTACATCGGGGAGTTGTATGTGTGTCCATCACTCTGTGTGTGTGTGTGTGTGTGTGTGTGTGTGTGTGTGTGTGTGTGTGTGTGTGTGTGTGTGTGTGTGTGTGTGTGTGTGTGTGTGTGTGCCAGTGTGAGAAGAGAGAAGGGAAAGCATAAGCCAGTGTACACTCCGCCTGCCTCTTTAACCAGGTCTTTAGGGCTCGCCTTGGGGTGTGTGTGTGTGTGTGTGTGTGTGTGTGTGTGTGTGTGTGTGTGTGTGTGTGTGTGTGTGTGTGTGTGTGTGTGTGTGTGTGTGTGTGTGTGTGTGTGTGTGTGTGTGTGTGTGTGTGTGTGTGTGTGTGTGTGTGTGTGTCCATGGCTCTTTCATGTGCACCAAGCCTGTGTGTGTGTGTGTGTGTGTGTGTGTGTGTGTGTGTGTGTGTGTGTGTGTGTGTGTGTGTGTGTGTGTGTGTGTGTGTGTGTGTGTGTGTGTGTGTGTGTGTGGTTGTTTATGTTTGTGTGTGTGTTGTGTTTATGTAGGCGGTATGGTTTGTCACGTTGTTGGTATTCCATGTCCATGGCTCTTTCATGTGCACCAAGCCTGTGTGTGTGTGTGTGTGTGTGTGTGTGTGTGTGTGTGTGTGTGTGTGTGTGTGTGTGTGTGTGTGTGTGTGTGTGTGTGTGTGTGTGTGTGTCTGTCTGTCTGTCTGTGTCTGTCTGTCTGTGTCTGTCTGTCTGTCTGTCTGTCTGTCTGTCTGTCTGTCTGTCTGTCTGTCTGTCTGTCTGTGTGTGTGTGTGTGTGTGTGTGTCTGTCTGTCTGTCTGTCTGTCTGTCTGTCTGTGTGTGTGTGTGTGTGTGTGTGTGTGTGTGTGTGTGTGTGTGTGTGTGTGTGTGTGTGTGTGTGTGTGTGTGTGTGTGTCAGAAATAGTGGACACTTCAAACAGAATTTCTGAAGAGAAATATAAGTAATGCATGAACAGGTGAGTTCAGGAGGAGGAAGAGGAGGATGAGTACAGGGTGTGAAGAGGAAAGAAAGAGAGAGGAAGCAGGACCTGGGTCAGTGAGAAGTGAGGAGGAATCAGAGAAGAAGGTGGTGAAAAGTTCAAAAACTGAAGACGGCGCACACGATGACGAGAAGAGACGAACTTAAAAAAAAAAAAAAAAATTCTTTAAAGTGCAAAACGAGAGGAAAAATCAAGTGGAAAAAAAAACAATTCAGGCAAGATCAGGAGGAAAAAAAAAAAGATGTTCGTAATATAAAATAAAAAAAATAAAAAACCAGACGTGAGAAGCAAGACGAGCCAAAGCCGACAGGTTCAATCCCGTCGGCTGTTTTCTGTCACCAATCGGCATCTCGTTGAACTCCGGCGCTCGAACGTTCCCGCGGATCAGAGCGGCTCAACGCCAACGAGGTGTCAGCGTGAGGAGGGGAGACGTGTCCACTACCAGTTGTCCTGCTGGTTTTTCACTTGTGTGAAGCTGACAGATTTGAGAGTAATTCTCGTTTTATTAAAAAAAAAAAAAAAAACGGTTGGAAAATATCTTAGTGATGCTAAGAAGATCAGTGTCTCTTCTTAGGCTCTTTTTAATTTTTTTTTTTTCCTTTTTTTGTTGTCCCTGCGGTTCCTTTCACTCCTCCGAACTTGTGTGTGTGTGTGTTTTTATATATTTCAGAGTTTTAGAGTTCTT
This sequence comes from Brachyistius frenatus, assembly GCF_029030835.1. Classification (NCBI taxonomy): domain Eukaryota; kingdom Metazoa; phylum Chordata; class Actinopteri; family Embiotocidae; genus Brachyistius; species Brachyistius frenatus. Next base: position 497,522 of record NW_027210740.1, read on the forward strand.
CGTGGCACTTTTATCCCCCCGGCAGGCTTTACGTTTAATCGAGCAGGTGGAAGTTTACCGACGAGATTAGGTGACACGACGTCACAAAGATTTCAGGAAATGAGCTTAAAATCCGAATTGGAATTAGGACGAGATGTTGTTGCTCCGTACGTCTCATGTCTTTATTGACCCTGTTGACAACATTGATAATTATGCAACGAGTCGTTCCGACGATCTGATTGGTTAACCGTACATTTGGAACGTGCTCTTCCTTCCTTCCTTCCTTCCTTCCTTCCTTCCTTCCTTCCTTCCTTCCTTCCTTCCTTCCTTCCTTCCTTCCTTCCTTCCTTCCTTCCTTCCTTCCTTCCTTCCTTCCTTCCTTCCTTCCTTCCTTCCTTCCTTCCTTCCTTCCTTCCTTCCTTCCTTCCACAGTTTTTGAAATAGCTTGTGTGTGTGTGTGTGTGTGTGTGTGTGTGTGTGTGTGTGTGTGTGTGTGTGTGTGTGTGTGTGTGTGTGTGTGTGTGTGTGTGTGTGTGTGTGTGTGAACAAATGCAGAATTCATTATACCAAATAACGTGGCTGAGTTGGTGTGAAGTGGGTTACTCACAGGTATACACTCTAACACACACACACACTAACACACACACACACACACACACACACACACACACACACACACACACACACACACACACACACACACACACACACACACACACACACACACACACACACACACACACACACACACAGAGCGTGCTGAAAGAACTCAATCCTCAGGGGGAAAAAAAAAGAAAAAAAAAAGCACTTGTCAGCTGAAGAACTTTGACGGATTACCCAAACTGAAATGTGAAGACGGAGAGTGCAGGCCGGAGGAAACACCCCCCACATGGGTTGACAGTGCCGACGTGACACACCTGGTAAATAAAAACACCAGCTTGAATTTGCACCACGCTCACCTGTGTTTTGAAAGGTGCTCGGAGCCAAAGACCCAACGACTGCATTTATGCATGTGAAACTAAGAAAAATAGACCCGGAGCCTAAGAATATGCTTCAGATCGCGGCTGTGCGTGACGTGTCAACTGTCCCGCCGGCTTTGTGGACGAACCCCGAGACGTAAAAAAACCCCAACAACAACAACAACAAACGCCTCTGAAACACTTTCTGTGTAAATACGCCATTTGGCATTTACAAAACCAGCAGACGCAGAGGACGAGGCGAGGGCAAGTCAGTGGGCTGCATGTATACCGAGTCGACGGGTGAGTCACAACCCTTTTTCGCTTCGGGTGGAGTGCAACCGCAGGAGTGAAGTAGGAACGTCCTCGTATTAAGTATGCAGCGGTGAGAACACAGGAATGTTTGGTAAAAAGGTACAATTTTCTTCTACCGACACAGTCGGGCAGTTAAAATGTGGATTTAAAAACACATTCATAGTTCGAAATGTAATGACCGTTCTTAAATCAAGCCGATGACTCTCGAGGGCGATCTTTAACGATCATTATTGGCGCGGCGGTGATGCAAATATTGGGATTATACGACAAGTTAACAACTAAATAAAATATACAATCAAATTGTATTTCATATTGTGGGACAATTTACTCTCAAAAATATACAACTTTTTGTTAGTGCGATTGCCGTTTCCACGGCAACACGTGGAAAACGTGACTGGAAAACATTCAGTCGCGTTAGTAGATTCTTACGTAATGGGTGCGATATTTGCTACTCCAGGAAGTAGGCCGACTTCGCAACGACCCTAGCAACAGAGACGAGTTCTCGTCCGTTTTTATTGCTTTCTAGAGATGGTTTCTCAAACTGAATAAATACAGCACGTGCAAACACTAAACTGCTGAGCTAGCTCGGTCTCGTTGTAAGTAAGATACCCGCTGAAAAATGATATCGACGGATTCATACATTTTTACGATTTTAGCACAGTGTCATGTTTTAAAACCAAACCGGTGAAGCTAGCCGCCGCTGGCATTTTTACCAAAAGTGTCACATTTAATAGGCCTATAACAAGTAAAAACAACATTATATAGCATATTATATGAAATTCAATTCTAATTAGAGTGAGCGGAGTGAAATTTATCGCGATGAGCACGTTCCAAATGTACAGTTGACCAATCAGATCTCTGGGTCCGAACTACTTGTATAACTTTTTCTGTCTGAACTGTTGCATTTTCGAACAATAAAATATCCAATTGAGTCTTAAGTTCACATCACCAGAGCCGTGAACAGTCTGCTTTAATGTTTCAGCTCCATCATTTATAAAGCTCTGCCTGTTTTAAATAATGTAAAACATTATTTCCTACCTTTGCTGTGATTTTCCTAAAATGCGAGGCTAGAAGACACCAACAAAGTCACTCTATGATTTACATAATTATAGTCTTTTTTTACAAGAAGGTAGTCGGTAACTGCTGGTTGACAAAATTACAACACTTTAAAGACGAGGTGCTCTTTTTTTATGTAGAAATATTGAATGATGAAACAGGATAATCAGATATACAGCAATTAAATAAATAATATCAAATAAAACGTTGTTCCACTCATACATTGCATGTAGCTGCTATCATTAACACTTAAAGAGCTGGTTTAATCGCACCTGAATTGTAATGATGTGTTTATATTGTGAGTGTTATGTTGCTTGTCTCATCTTTATGGGATGAACTGCTGAGTTCAAGGAGCCACGAAATAGACCTGGAATCTATTACTGATAAATCAGCGACATAAAGAGAGATTAGGCAAAAAAAAAAAAAAAAAAAAAAGGGGAAAAACTAATATGTAGCAAAAGCGAGGACAGAACTTCTTGAACTTGAAAAACAAAACAAAAAATTAAAAAAGAATACCAGTTAAAGGCAGTTAAATTGCAATAAACACGCCTCATTTTAAATAAAAAAACAAATGCAGCAGAAATTCACATACTTCTCCCAAGTAATGAAAATACATAGTGAAGTGAAGGACGGAGGAAGCAGTTCATGAACAAAAAGGAAATTGCGCTCCTTCGATCCGCTGTTGAAACGGGACAAAAACAGATTTTGACAGAGTGATTGTCGTTTTCGGTGCAAATTAATCTTTTTCCATCTTTTCCGTCACCTGGGTGAAATCTTTTCTCTCCTCTGGTGGTCTGGAGCTTTCCTGTCTCTGTGACACACACACACACACACACACACACACACACACACACACACACACACACACACACACACACACACACACACACACACACACACACACACACACAAATATTCCCAACAACACCGCTATTACACCTAAATCCACCTCTTTCTATCTTTGTTTCTTTCTGTTTGAACCTTTTTTATGCCATTTTCTTATTTTACAGAATATTTTTTATATGCATCATTTTCAAAGACGGGGATCAGTGTCTGTTGGGGAAGGAGCATCTCAGTCAGAATTCCTGATGGTTTGGTTGCCCTGGTGATGCCATCAGGGTTTTGATGCTCACTACGAACGGGAACACACATGGTTGGCATTGAGCCGATGACCTTTGTTTTAATGCCAATTCAAGTAGAGGGGATCTTTCTTTCCTTACCATCTAAATACTATTTATAAAACAAAGGGATGACCCCAAAATAACAATGACGATTATGGTGTTCCACAGGGCTTCATGTTGGGTCCTCTACTTGTTGCTGGACTGTACTTGTCAAAGTAATTGTTCTGGTTTACTTTTTTATTATTGTTGCTGATTCTTTTATGTTGCCATTGAATGTGTCCTGTTCTTCCCTGCTGAGGTTTTTCCATTAAGAAATCTCTCAATTATAACCTAAAATTAAATTCAAAATTTGATAAAAACAAAATACAGCCACCCTCTGTGAAAATCTGCAGTTCTTTCATCAAGAGAAGCAGATGTGTTTTGTGGCCAACAATTTTGCACTTTGTGCATCAAAAATATTTAAAAGCAGTCGATTTTGAGAAAAATAATTCCTTTTTTAATTTTTTTTTTTTAACCTTCGTCACACTAGCCTTTTACTCCGTATCCAAGTTCTTAATTTTCAATAATTTTGACGCACTTCCTGATTCAAAGGTGTTCCTTATTTATTTTGTCTTGGTTAATGCAATGTCAAGGACAACAAAGAAGACAGATATTGCTGGACATGCCTCACATACCAAATAACAAAGCGCATAAATAAAAACAGCAATTAAACTCAGACAAACTGATAAAAACCGACATATAAACAAAGTGAATAATAAACACACTGACAAGCAGTCGCACACAAAAGCACACTTGCTAATGCACAGGACTCTCGTCTTTCCTCTTTGTGGTTTATTTATCTAGACTGAGACACACGCACATTAAGAGCAGGCATCAAACGCCATGCTGGGATTGTAATACAGTGCAGTGAAAAAGTAGATCCATATACTTTGCTCCCTCAGGGTGCAGTAACACGGGTCGCTTTTGAGTGCGCGATGCGTCTTCCGACAACAAGGCCCCAGGACACGCAAAATAAAACCTTTTATAGGGTTTTATAAGGCTGCCGCACAAACGTACACACACGCACACATGCCGACACGCAGGTCTTTTATGGGCCCGCGGGTGAACTGCTGTACTCCCACTGTATCCAATTTTAAAACTTCATGAGCGCTGCTTGTGTTTTTACTACAGTATGACTGTGACTTCAGCAGAGACAAAACAGGGCTCTGTGGGAGGATAACGACGGCAGGAATCTCCTCTTTGCTTGTTCATATTCAGATCTAACTTTGAGCCAATGAGAAAAATCTCTCTTTAAACATTCGGCGGGCACTTTTAGGTGTTTGTGAAATGCAGTATATGTGCGAGGCACCCTGAGGTGTCTTGACACACAGAAATCACAGGGAAGGTTCTTAATTATGTTCAAAATCACAACACGTGATAGTTTATTTAATTACTTATACAATTACCTGATTTTAGAGACCAAAAAAACCCCCAAAAACACTGCTATATTTTAAGTGTTTCTTATATGTGAAACACTGCATGTATTTTTCTTGCTAGAAAGCACTTTGAGCTGCATTTATTCTCTGAAAGGTGCTATATAAATACATGTTATTATTCTTATGACTAAAGTTTGTTTGTAGTCAGTTTGACCAATGTTTATCATCCCAAAAATATATTTTTCTCATGCAACACAAGGCTAAAGTTTAAAATGATAACAATTAAATAGCAAAACAAATCCGACACTAAACAAACATATGCTAATAAAGTGGTTTCACTAACTAGAACAAGGTTCGGGGTGTCCTCTAACCTACTTTTAAAGAGGTGCCTTCCAGCAAACCATTTAAAAAAAAAAAAGAAGAAGAAATTCTCTTTCCATGCTTTAAACTTTCTCAGGGTGCTGACTGTACATCTGCTTCAGGGGGAACTTTTTTTTTTTTTTGGGGGGGGGGGGGTTCTCTCATCAGCTCATCATTTCTTCACTCTCCTCAACTCTCCACTCTTTCCAACATTGGCTTCAGTTCCCTTCATCCTTCTTTTTCATCCCTCCACCTCCTACCCCCCCCCCCCCGCCTCGCTCCTTCCTTTGACCTCTTTCCACCTCCATCTCACTTGACCAAATCTTTCCTCCACCATCCGTGATCCCTTCCTCATCTGATCGCTCCCTCCTTTCCTCTCAAACTCCTCTTCTCCCCTCATCCCTCCATTACCACCCCACCCCACCCCCGCAACCCCCGCCACTCACACCTCATTAGCATCACCGTACGAAGGCAAACTGTAGTTGATTAGCAATCAGAGCGTGTCTGTGTACCGCTTCTGTATCCGTGTGAGGAGGCGTACATGTCTCAGCGTCTCTCTCTCTCTCTCTCTGTGTGCAGATGGATATATTTGTGTAAAAAAAAAAAAAAAAGTGTGCACGTAATTCACATACATTAAAACACGCGTGTGCTTATTGTAGTTTCTTGGTCGGGCCTTCGGTTACAAAACGCGCTAATTACGTTCGTCTCTTTGTGTGCCTTCATGGAAGCACATACTTCAATTTGCCGTGGGCTCAGTCTGCACACATAACACGTACGCGTGGCTTCTTTTTGTATCAACAAATGTGTACGTGCGAGAATGCGGGTTCTCCGCCCGTGTCGCCGTGGATACCAGGTTGCGTGTCGCCGGGTGGCCTCTGTAGCTCTCTGCTGTAAATGAGCTGGCGGAGGGAGGGATGGAGGGCTGGAGGGATGGAGGGATGGTGTGAGGAAGCAGGCAGAAGGGAGGGACGTGATTGAGTGTTTTTTTTTTGTGTTTTTTTGCGCTTACTTCCTTCCTGCGGAGTTAACATCAGGAGAAGTCGTTGAATTTAAATGATGTTAATGAAGAGCTGAGTCTCTCCGGTGAATGCAGCCGTAGCGGGACGGTTAACAGGCTGCCGCCGGCTATTTTGGCACGTTTGGCCTGTTTTGTTACAAAATGACCGAATGTGTAACTTTCCTTTAGAGCTGACCATGTTTTCGAGTGTTTTTGTTTTGTTTTTGTTTTAAGCAACATCTGCATGTGAAACACATCATTTACAAATGTATCCACCCGTCTTCCCAACAAGGGATGGAAAACTGTGTGCTGCACCTTTTAAAATGCTCCTGGAAAAAAAAAGTGAAGTGCAAAAAAAGAAACGGCCTTTTGTTGCCGTAATGGCTCTAATGTGAATTTCTTGTTCTCTGTGTTTCTTTCTCAATTATTTTCTTGTACTTTACTTGTATTTTTAACACAAGACCAAAAGTTGATGAATGCCAAGAAAGGAAACATTATTCAGAGTAAATGAATGCCGAGCTCAGAATCGCATAAATAGAGACGCTTATTGTTTTTCACTTTCTCATACACCCACAATTGCACGCACAGACTCAGACTCACACACACACACACACACACACACACACACACACACACACACACACACACACACACACACACACACACACACACACACACACACACACACACACACACACACACTCACTCACTCACACTCACAAGCCCACATGTAGTTGAGATGGATGAGTGTGCGGTGACTGACAGTTAATTCATCTGTCCCGCAGCTACCATACATATTCTAATGCAGCCTTGAGGAAAGTAACAAACTTTGCTTTTAGACAGCAGGAGTAGAGGGAGCATTATTCTTCGCTAGCATAACGTAGCCCTCAACTGACAGAGCACCTGTCACGGGGGGAAGAAAAAAAAAAGAAAAGAAAGATTAATAGTAACAGACCCCAAACTTCCACCGTAAAATGACTCTCTTAGTCGCAGTGGTTTGAGAAGATTACTGTAAGAGGGAAAGGATTTCATTTTCCCAACACTCATTTTTGAATGGTCAGTCCTCCATCGTGGATGCATTTCTTTCTGAGCACTTTTGCTTTGTTCCTACTTGTATAATTTGCAAGCAGGGCCATGTGGAAATGTTCAAGTTGTTGTGATTGTCTTGGAGGTCATATTTTATATCGTTTCACGATACTACCGGTATTCATTTTTCATAAAATAGAAAAAATTCACATCGCGATAAAGGCGATATTCCGACCTGTTGACGTAATGAAAGCGCAGTAAAGACCAAAACTAACTAAACTTAAATTTAAAACTACACGAAAGCTCATAAAATTAGGCCAGAACATTGTTGACTCTGCCGATGGTGGTGAGGAAATAATTAGAAGCTCTGCTGCCGATCACGGTCGCCCCTTTGTAGAGCAACGGCTCATTCAGCTGGATGCAGAATCTGAATCTCACATTAACTTACTGTCATTTACAAACTAAACAACTGAGATAAGTTTTGATTCGTTTTTCTGAATATTTGAGGGAATACTGTTACTTTTATGCTGACGTATAAATTGATTCCACTTGTTTTGTTGAAATAGTATGTTATCAAATTAATTCATCAAAATTCCTTTCAGTATTTTGTTATATTGTTAAGAACATCGTCAGATACCCCAGATATATCGTGATGTTATTTTGACCACCCCTAGACAGCAGTCTTTTTGTGTTTTGGGTACAGCCAGTGTTGTTCAAAAAAAGTGTGTTCCAACCGCTGTCCAAGGTGCTGAACCCGGGGCCAGCGGAGAAAGCGGGAGCTGTCCGCGGTAATTACCGTAGTTGGTGCTGACGAGCAGGACTCTCTCCCGGGGCACAGTCTGATGACCAACAAGAGAAAAAACTCCAATTAATTTCCCTGTCATTGTTTCCATCTGCTCCTGTTGCTCTTTAACCGAGTCTATTTCAGATTCACATTACTGCGCCTGGACATTGTTATGTTAGTCATCATCACGAAGCATTATCTCTCGGATATTTATTTATTTATTTTCAGTATCGTCGCATGTTATTCCAGAGCTTCTGTTACCACTTAATCAGTCCACAGCAAGTTATTCTTACACACTGGATCCAAATCTATATGGTTCAATTTAACTTTCTTAATGAATTCCTCTTTCAATTGACCACATTTATACATAAAAGGCGGAGATTATGAATGCTCCCTTGGTGGATTTGAGGTTGAGTGGCTGACACGCTCCTGCTCTTGAGCTACTTTTACTGAAAGTCATCTCACCAAAAGTTTTAATTAGCTCATTATAAAAAGCATTTGTGAAGTACAGAGGAATGGGTCATAAACATCCAATGCTTTTAGGCCTGACAGAAGCCACTATTTCAAAGTAAGCATAATGTGAAAGTCTAGTGGCAAAGTGGCTGTCGGCAACATGTCAGCAAAGTGATGGATTAGTGCTACAGGTAAAGAATTAATTTTAGTGGCAGCTGTTTTCAATGCAGAAGTGTAAGCAGATGCACTTACACTGTCGCTTTTTGCATTTGCATCATACTTTTAACTTTTACTTGGCTGTGATGGGAGGAACACGTTTTATTCTTAGATAACATTAATGAAACAGGACCACTGCTGTAACATTTTTTATTTTATTTTTTGAGGTGAGGAGGAGGGTCTATATTCAAATGGGGTCTATGAGCATTCGAGGGTAAAACAACACGACGTAAAACTTTAGTCTCCAACTGGAACATAACTCGATATTGATACTTTCATAGCATACTAAGCTGAGATTGATATTGAGCGTGAAATCTTAAAAAAAAAAAAAAAACCTCAGTCAACCAAAAACGTATTGGTATTCTAATGTTTATGGATATTTTAATTAGGGGAAATCACTTGAGGTCTGAGAATATATTGAAAAACAGGTGGTACATAATAATAATAATAATAATAATAATAATAATAATAATAATAATAAAAAAAGATCCATTTCAAATTTTGTTTATTATTTTTGAAAATGACATGGAGCATCCCAAGGGGGGGTGAGGTTCCCCAACATTCATTACACACTTCGCCACCACCGATTGGAACTTAGTATAGTCTTTCATGTGAAAATGAGTTCTGTAATGTGATCTGATTTACCAGTGAAAATCTCAGTAGGGAGTCCAGTTACAGTCAAAACCAAGGTGATGTATTTGTTTTCATATTGGCTCTGAGACTGAACTGCATAATTTATCAAGGACAACATGTTTTATTAACTTTTTTTCCCCCCCGAATCTTCACATTACTAACTGCTTCTGTTCCACTTTTCACAGCTCCACCGACTCCCATTGCACCACCGGAGCTCCTCGCCGTCGGTGCCACCTACCTTTGGATCAAACCCAACGCCAACAGCATCATCGGCGACGGGCCGATTATCCTCAAGGAGGTGGAGTACCGCACCACCTCGGGAAACTGGGCGGAGACCCACGTGGTTGACGCCCCCACCTACAAATTGTGGCATCTGGACCCGGATGTGGAGTACGAGATCAAGGTGCTGCTGTCCAGACCTGGGGAGGGAGGAACGGGACCGCCGGGGCCGCCACTGGTCACCAGGACCAAATGTGCAGGTAAGCGATTTCTTTGCTTCCCCTTTCTGTTGTTTTTTCTGTATATTCGTGGTTGCTTGTTTCCTTGCTTCTGTTGTTGAGGATGACTCTATTATGGTCCATAATGGTCATACTATATTGACTAGAAATAGTCGATTGTCTTCTTGTTCTCCATACTTGAAATATGACCTGATAGTGCTCAAATAACTAATTAAAGAGAATTGAGTTATTGGACGTACAGTATGTACAAAAGGCAAATAAACTAAGCTCTGCCAATGGTTTGGGTCAATTTTAAAGATGGTTAAAGTCTGAATTTTCTGACTGGGAGACAGAAAGGTGAAACGGCGGATGAGCAAGTGAACAAGAAAAGAAGGAAAAATGGAGAAGAAAAACCAACGTTTCCTCTCACTTCTTGGTAATGAAAGAAGAATCGCAGATGATGATAATTGGGATGTTGAGAAGGTGCCCCAGAAATGAAGGAGAGTCGGAGTGTACGGATTAAAGGAGGAGGAGGAGGAGGACGTTAGACGGGGCGGGGGGGTGGGGGGAGGGCATCAGGACCGATAATGAGTATCCCAGTGGGGGTGTAAGGACACAACAAGTGGCAGTTCATTTGATAAATTGAGAGTTCATCAGATCTCTGATGGCCTCTTTTTGTGTGTGTGTGTGTGTGTGTGTGTGGGGGGGGGGGGGTGGACTGCTTAACCAAGTAGGAAGCCACTACGTCTGACGTCACCTGTCCATGCTATTCCTGCCATTTTAAGGTTTTCGTCATCTGCAAAGCGTCCTTCCTTCAGTATTTCTTGTGTGTAGTCACTTTTTAATGTTCTTTAAAAAAAATATATATATAATTCTTTCTTTATTGTGATTAATCTTCAAACATCCAATAAAAAAAACAACACACAATTTGAATAGTTAAAAAAAATGTTTAACTGTCACGCCTAGACGCGGCCAAGCGTAGCTATCTCACGTTTTTGCCGGAGTGGTACGGGGGCGTGTCTATTTCACGCTTTGCTATTTCACACTGATAATGGGTCAACGCCAAAAGATATGAAAGTGATAACTCTTCCTAATGGTCCTACTTCCTTTTGTTCTTCTAGTTTCATTCTCCATTTCTCCTTCTGTTTTCCTCAACACTCTTCCCGTTTCTCTCGAATACAACTTTCTCACTTTTGATGTATTTCTGTCCTTTTCTGTCTCTTTCATTTTAATTCCCTTTTTCTCTCCTTCTTTCTGACTATTTTTTGTCTTTTCCTTTGTTCTCTACTGTTTTCTTGTTCTTTTCTTTTCCATTTTCCTTTTTGAACATTCCTTCCCTTCTCTCTCTCTTAGTTTTTTCTCTTCTGTTTACCATTACCTTCACATTCCTCCTCCCTTTCTTTTTTCTTCCCTGCTTTCATCTTTTTTTTCTTTTTTTTTTACCCTAACCCTGTTTTGTGTCTGTCATTCTCCACTCAGTCTTTTTTTTTTCTTTGAGAGGGGTAGAGGCAATGAGAATGAGACAAAAGGAGGATGAGGAGTGAGAGAAGAGGATGAAAGAGTCTAAAGGCGCTATTCTGAAAAGACACTTTGCTCACTCTGCATCTGACCTTGACATTATTTGATAAAGTGTTTGTTTTCCCCGTAAGTAAATATAACGTGTTCATTCTGAGAGCTAGTTGTTTACCTTACAAGTAAGTTGTGTCAAAACTTTGGGAGCATTGAGTCGGCTGATGCTTAAATTGAATTGGATTGGGCATTTGTATGTGTCCGCAGTTGTTTATGTACAAGTGGGAATGTGTGATTGTAGTTGTGTTTACCTGTTCCTAAGTTTTACAGTGTGTGTGTGTGTGTGTGTGTGTGTGTGTGTGTGTGTGTGTGTGTGTGTGTGTGTGTGTGTGTGTGTGTGTGTGTGTGTGTGTGTGTGTGTGTGTGTGTGTGTGTGTGTGTGTGTGTGTTGTAAAAAAATGCTTGCGTGTCTGTGTTTTGGGAATTTTTTTTACCCAGTGGTGATCAGCAGGTGAAAATGAAGTGTTAACAACACGGACTCTTGTTCTCTCTCCATGTATACTTCTTGCTTCCACTTTATAAATCTCACATTATTTAATACCCTTTAAAAGAACAGACAAAAATAAATGATGCATTAGTATGTCTTTCAGAACTTTAAATAAAACTTGCCTACCTTGTCTGTGACTCTCAGCCTTCCCCCTTTTTTTTTTTCTTTAAAATGTCCCTAATTTTCCAGAACAAATGTTTTTTTTTTTTTGTTTTAACAAACTTCACTCATACGAGAGTAAAGTGGTGCCTTTGTTGAGGGCTTCATTCAAATTTAAATGAGGTAGCGGGTACTTTTGATATCAATATTACCCAGTCTGTTTGTTCATTGTAATGAAGAGATATATAAACCAACGTAACGATGTTGCTCACTGATGTGCTTTGATAGTTTTTTTTTTGGCGCTTTGTATTGCAGAGAAATATGACACATCAGGCTTTTGATAGAATACATTTTTTTTTTGTTAATTCTGGTGTTTTCACTGACTTTGCTGACAATAAGAAATTCAGTTCAATTCAGATTTATTTTAGGTGTTGATTTTACACCTAAAATGCAGCGTGCCCTCAAAATCACTTTAAAATCACAAAACATCACGCGGCACAGAATTTGTTTTTCAAAAAAACACATTAAAAACATAAATGATTATTAAAAACAAAACAAAGGGAAACAAACAAAAAAAACAGTATGGTATAGTTCAGGGTCATCACAGCCAGCCCTGACTATAAGTTTTAAGGCAGCATTATCTTTGTCTTTTCTTAGAGTGCTTAGATGCACACACACACACACACACACACACACACACACACACACACACACACACACACACACACACACACACACACACACACACACACACACACACACAGTCAGGTTTTCAACACTTCTGGGGACAATTCACAGATTTACCTTATTTTCCGAGTCTTGACTCGTAAATTCAATTTTTTTACATCTTGAAGACATACTTATTGTCCCCAAAAGAAGAACGTCCACATAATTGTAACTGTAAACAGATTTAAGTCCTCACAACGTAAGTAATACAAGCACATACACACACTCTGAGACTCCCGGCCCCTCCCACCTCCGACCTCCCTGCTTTGTTTTTGTAAACACTTTTTTCTGAACCCTCTTGCACACTTAAAACGTTAATTTTGCTCAGACAAAACTTCAGATGGAAGAGAGTCTCGCGTCCCGATAAGTTTGTGTGCTCGTGAACGCATCGTAGACGTAGCTTGGTTTTCAGCAGATGCACAGATTTGATGCATATAAAGGGGTGAAATGGAACAACGATCTCTCACCGAGGAGGTAAGAGAGTCGTTTTATAGATGGGCTTTCGTGGGGGAAAAAAAAGTTGCGTGAAAAATAAAGAAAAACGGCTGTGGAATTTAAGATCAAAATGTGCAGCAGGGAGATGGAGAGAAATAAAGAGGGAAAGATATAAACATGGAGGATAGGACAAGAGAGGGCAGTGAAGAATGATAAAAGATGGACTGGAGACGGCGGGGAAGAGAGGCAGTTGATGTGAAGTGAAATGGAACAGAGTCGGTGGTCACTTTTTGCGTAAAGCGTAGTGGAAAGGAACATGTGTTTCTGGGCTAGTGGCGCAGTGTTTGAGCTGTCACAACCATTCACGGGGTGCTCTCCGTCTCCGTGTGTGTGTGTGTGTGTGTGTGTGTGTGTGTGTGTGTGTGTGTGTGTGTGTGTGTGTGTGTGTGTGTGTGTGTGTGTGTGTGTGTGTGTGTGTGTGTGTGTGTGTGTGTGTGTGTGTGTGTGTGTGTGTGTGTGTGTGTGTGTGTGTGTGTGTGTGTGTGTGTGTGTGATGGGATTGGAGCAGGCAGGTATGACAGATGTTCAAAAGCCTGCTGGCTACTGGCAAGCGTCGGTGTGTTGTCGGGCTGATGTGTGTTTGTCTCCCACACCTTTCTGTGTTCACCTTTCTGTTCACGTTAGCGTCTACGGCGCTTCGGCTCGGACCAACAGGCTTCATAATCGCATTCAAAGCAGCTACAATACACTTTTTTTTTTTTTTTCATTTGCGGTGTAATTATTGGAAACAACTGCCCCAGATTATTGGAAGTGTTAATTCCACGCCTGCTTTTGTTTATTCATGGGGGAGTCTTTCACACAATGAAAGGACTTTCGCCTTTTTTTTTGTTGGGGGGGAGGGGAGGGGGGGTTGTCAGATAAAATGAGTTAGTAGATATGAAAGCACGAGTCCATTACCATTTTTTATTTTTATTTTTCCATTTAATGTTGATGAGGAAAATGGTAGATACAAGGACAGAATCAGTTTATCTCATGTGACAACCAGCCGGGACGTCACCCAATTGGTTTGTGAAATGCCATTTTCAAGATATAAGTCTGGTATTCTTGTCCGTTGCCATCTTGTTTTTTTCGGAGCATGAAATGACCAAATCCAATCAGACATAGTACTTTTCTTTTTGGCCTGTTATCTAATTAATTCACTTTTCAGAATGAACACCACAACACTGATTCGGAGTGAATTTAGCTGATGACACCATAATGACTTTTAAAATAAGTGTATTGTCTTTGTATTTTATGAGAAGTTGAATGGGAGTCCAAGGAGCCAAAGATTTATTTTAGAGCCAGCCCCCTAGTGGCCCTGTAATGTTATTGTACTTTAAAGGCACTTCACCCATTGGCTTAACTTTTTTTTTTTTTGACCCGGAGTCCATTTTTTATATACAGTTTATGGTCTCAATGCTTTGATGGTTATATTTTGTAAAACTCAGATTTACAAAAGTTATAATTTGTGATATTACTGGCATCACCGTGGAAACTTGAAAATCATAAGTCCCGTGGCTGCGGGCTTTGTTTTGTTCTCTACCCTTAAGTGTCACATCAGATGTAAGAATACAACAGGTGTATTTACACTTCGTGACATCTTGTCTCTCCGGACAAATCAAATCCAGACTACTCTAACACGCTCCTGGGTGTCACAGATAAAACATTGTGGTTTTGACTACTGGTAACAGAGACGTCCTCTAGCTGATACGTTTTGATGACTTTGGATCCCTGAAGCAACTAATTTCTCCACAAGTACTACAGATGATATTATTGCTCTTTTAGTTCCACTCTGCAGCTCACTGCCAAATAAAATAGAACGACTTGAAACAGGACATCAGAATGGGAATTATTGTTAAGTTGTTATATTGCACACCCTTATAGCTACGCAGATGGACTGTCCCACTCAGTTATGGCCATGTGGATGAAGAAAAATCACCAACATTGATAAATATGCTAAATGGCAATATTGTTCACATAAACAAGAGGGGGGAAAAAAGCAGGAATTAGAAAAAAAAACAACATATTTGGAGAAATATTCACAAGTTCTAAGAATATGTCCAACTTTTTGCTTTATACATCCATGAGTCACCAAAGTGACTTGAGTCGAACTGACAGCTCACTATGCCGAGTTAAGCAATTTATGGGTAATGTCAGTGCATAATAAAAAAATAAAAAAAATGCCACACCAGATAACTTCAGTGTTTATAAAACTGCATGAGTAGAGTAAGGCCGTGTTCAGACTGCCAGCCCAAATCCGTTTTTTTTTTTTTTTAAATTTTTTTATATCCAGATTGATTTTTAAAAAAAGTCTAAACAGCATCATTTTGACGGGTGTCAGGAAGGTCACCTGAAGGTCACCTGACCGAGAACAAGAACTTATCTGCCGGCAGCTTCCGTGTTGGAAAGCCACGTCACCGACGTGTAGTTTACGCGTAACGTCGTTACCACGGCAACCCCGGCGCAGATAGGTCGGTGATATTTGGAGAGTGTAGAAATCACTCAAACCTGCCCCCCCCCACCACCCCACCCTCCTCTCGCGTCCTCCGTCGGCGCTCCGTTGTCGCTGTGCTGTCGTAGCAGCCAGCTGCCAGGTGGCCGTCGCTCAAAATAGTTTTTTTCAGGCCACTTCATACAAACCCGGAGGCTTCCTCCAGCATGGCCCGTTCCGAAAAAAAAAAAAGACGAGCGCCACGGGGCAGTAGATCGCAGGAGGCGAGCTGAAAATGAACTCGTGCAGCGAGGACGTGGCCTTGATAGTGATTGATTTCACCATGCGTCCCCCCCCCCCTCTACAACTTATCTTTCTCTTACCCCCCTCCCCCAATCTTCTTTTTCCTTATTTTTCAAGGCTCGAGCACAATTCATCACCCTGTTTTTCATTCAGATAATTCCTCTCTCTGTACCCGTCTCTCGCTTATTTTATTTTATTTTTTTTTGGTTCAATAGACGACACTCGGCGGACCGGTTCGTTCCCGCCGCCCGTGTGTGTGTTTGTGACCTTCATAGTTTTGGTGTCTCTGATGTCACTTCATCCCCCAGTGATCTGTCTCTCTCGCTCTCTCTTAAATCGGCGACGGCGCTTTCGCTGCGCACAAACGCACTCCTTTGACATTGTTTGTCTCCGTGTCTCCGTCCCCGTCCTTCGTCTTCCGCCGCTCCTCTGTTTTCCTCTCCTCACCTTTCCTAGAAATAAACTCAATACCCCCCCCCCCCCGACCTCACCCCCAAACATAAAAAAGTGAATATTGGCCCGCGATCCTCGTCTATAAATATCAGCTTTTAACTTTCGGCATTCCCTCTTCAAAAGCACGAGTGCATCCTCCTCTAATCTCCTCTCCTCCTTATGAATTCATTTTTTAATTTTTTTTTTTTTTTGAGGGATGATAATGTAAGTGTTGTCTAATATGCTACCCCATAAAGATGGGCTTTTAATTCACCCCTCACTTCGTAAATCTCCTTCCAGTATCTTCTACCGTTTCCTTCCCCCTTCTCTCAGTTCTTTATAGGAAGCAGATGCTAATGTGAATGTTGGCGAACGCGCGGCACTCCATAAAAACTTAATTCACCTGAGGTTATGTAGTGTATCCGAGCATCCTCTTTCCTCTGCCCATCGCACCCATTTCTTATAAAGTAGGTCTTTAAGCGAGGGATGATAATGCGAGTGTTGGCTAATGTGTTACTCCATAAAAATGGATTTTTAATTCACCTGCTGGGTACACACTGATTTGGCTGACGCCGCTTGCTCCGTCATTCTGCCGAGCCGAGCGGGTGTAGATGTGGTTCAGGGAGTTGCATCCTTTCTTACGTCAAACCAGAATCAAACTGCTCTTTCATGTAGGTGATCGAATAACGGCCTGGATCCAAACTTAAATTACTTTTTTTGTATTATTTTTTTTTTTACCCAACTACCTGTTTAGTCATAGTTTTCAGTCACGTGACCAGCGCTGAATTCCCGGGAGGGCAAAAACGACATTTTTAATGTTGCAGCTAATACTGGAAAATCTATAGAACTGCACAGCAGGTACATCAATCTGTTGCAAGCCACAACTATTTGGATCACCTCTCGGCAGATGTAAAACAAAGATATGTGAACAAACTGCAAGTTTTAGGCGCCTACGATCCAGACGCAGCTTCCGCCGCGTTTTTTTCAAGCTCTAAAAACTACGAAGTCGCTGCCAGACCTCCACTTTGGTGATGCTAACGTATATATATATAACGTAGCTAAGTAACGTTGACCCGTTGTGTTTTAGGTACGGGGTCGCTGTAGTCAGCGGTTTTCTCAAGCTAGTTTAAACGACCCACCGTGGACAGCCTGTAAACTAGCTGGCGGGAAGTTGGGACAAACCTTTCTTTTTTTGTGGGCGTGGCTATAATAATGTAACGTCGCGTGAAAGCTACAAGTACCGCGGCTTTTAATCGGGAGCAGATTTGATCAGAAGTGGCTTTCAATTCCCTGTCCAGCGGCACGCAACCTCTAGCCAGTATCCCATCCTTTACTCTCAGTTGAGTTCTCCACCGCCGTTTGCTCAGCTTCGTCTTTCTTCCTTTATCGCCCAGCGTCAATCTGGATTTACGTGTCTGCAGTACAGGCTGACATTTTGAGGCTGTCTTTCCAACTGAAACTCTTACCTATTATCATATCCCTTCGAAGACCGACACAAAACGTTGTTGCGGTTTCAGTCCTCATCTCCTAGAAATTCGACTTTTTCAGAAGAGTGGCTTCAAGCCCTACGGGGCCTCCTTGCTTGTTTTGCTTTTGCTCTTTCTGAATTAAGGTGACTTGTCTAATTATGTCCAGTTCAATGGCCATTTGAGTCCCCCCCACCCCCACACACCTCCCCCCATTAATTTGTCTCCTGAAGCCACAAGAAACCGTTTGAAGGAGGCACCAATACGTTTACCTTTCCAACTGAGAGCAGTTCTCATTAAATGTGTATTTTTTTTAATTTAACCTACTCCTCGATCTAATGGTAAAAGAAGATTTGTTTTTTTTTCCCCACAGCCTTGTATTTCCCTTTTTATCTGTTGCCTAAGTTGTTGATAATGTCAACCTCATTTAAGACAAAGGGATGCGGCAATTACAGGCACAGCTTTGCAGTAGATCTAAAAAAAAAAAAAAAAGGGGACCTTGAATAAACAATGAAACTTTTTTACACATAATTAAAGACCAATTTGAATGTATCTTAATCTAATTTGACATACCTTTGAGAGAAACCTATCCAAGCTACCAGTACAATTACCAATTACTGTCGCAAAACTTTGAGCATGCATTTATAAGCGGATTACCTTGTACTTGTTTAAACTGGCGTAATTGGCTGAAACGATGTCCCTATCAGTGAAGACCACAGTGAAACAGAATAGCCGCATTACTGCAGTGATATACAAGTAAAGCGTTGTTTATAGCATCTTGATGCCCTAAAATATTTTAATTAAAATTTACCGTCGAGTGAATCTTCCTAAAATGACCTTTGCTATATTATCTCGATCACTTCTTTTATCTTTAAAGAAACATTTTTTTTAATTTGTTCGATTTAAAAGATGTGAAAGATCTCTGTATTTCTAATTTCCCTCCCTTTTACGACCGTTTCTTTGTGCTTTCTTTTGGGCCCATTCACACCTTCGTACCGTTCTCTGACAAGTTAAAAATCGAGAGCCAGGACCAGCATCTTTTCATCATGGTGCTGTTTGGCACGAAGGAGGCTTTCACTCATCAAGGAGCTTGTCTCCACCGCGATAAGAGCAACTGCAGCGTTCACATACAGGAGTGGTGCAAAGAGACTAAAGTTCCACCTGTAAAACCCCCAGATAGGGAGTCAAGTGAATAGTTGTCCTCGTTGTCTTGCAGAAACCTTTTTTTTTAAACATTTTTTTACATATTTTACAACAACTATACAAATAAGAAAGCTTGTTGTTAGTGTTTTTGCTCAGTGAGAACTAAAACACAATTTTCTTCCTACCACTTCCTGTTTCTTAGACATCTTCAAGTTAAAAGAGGAGAAAAGAAAAAAAACAACCTTTTTTTTCCTCTTGTCATTGGTAGCGGCATAAATATATTGTTACCCCATAGAATGACTTTATATCTCAAATCTTTATGGCTACTTGTTTTTGCCTGGTGTTGATAAGACATTTAAGCATATTTTGTGTCTTTTTGTACAGTGTCAGCGCCTCCAGATAAAGATGTCGACACATCAAGGTTTCTGCAGCTCATAAAAAACAAAGACCTCTGTCCTCCCCATTTTCCATCCAATTAATCTCCGCAGCATTTTTACACCCTCCCAGAAACACATTTCGCCAAATGTAAAGGATGTTTTTCTATTGAACCATCACAGCGGGACAACTAAAGTGCATCTGTACATGTTTAATCGCACTTTAAAAAAGAGAGGACTCGAACAGGGTAATGCAACTCAGATGAGATGAAACGGTCAGATAAGTCTCGTCTCATGTTTTGAGAGTGCTACTGTATTTAAAACCCACTTTGCTTCTGTGATTTGTTTTGAGTTGGCATATTTCTTCAGTGCGCAGTCTATAAATGTCTGTCATGTCCCTGCCAGTTTCCTCCTTCCTCTCATTTAAGGCCACGCTTTATTTTTTTTTTCCTTCATTTTTTTCATTTTTCTTCTGCGCAATCCGACATTTTTTCATTCCCATGCTGAGACCGACAACCACCCACAGAGTGCCTCATACTTTCTGGTGAATTCCTCTTTTGAATTTCCTCAGATGTCTTGTCACCCTTTCAAGCGGAGTCTCTTTGTGTCTGTTGTTAAGACTTTTTTTTGGGGGCTAAACTGAAGGATGTCAGAAATATGCCGCTGATTGAAACACATGACATGGTTATGATTGTTGAAGGGTTACTAGTCCGGATTCAACTTTAAA
>NW_027210740.1:522500-667500 GCF_029030835.1 Brachyistius frenatus
GACGAATGGAGGGTGGTTTTATTCGTTTAGTGTCCCGGGATGCAGACGGGAAGCTTCGATTTTCTGTAACTCTCCTTTACTGTTTTCTTGTCGAAGCAGCGGAGGTGAACAAAGTGGATTTAGAGCCTGAAAGCTCCATTTTCTTTGCAGAAGAAGTCAACAGCACCGCACGCTGAATTGGACAAGTGATGAAAAGTGGGCCAATTTTCATCAGCTCTCGCTCGGTGCCAACAAACGCTTAATTTCCAAGACTGGGTGTGTACGGCTAGGAGTGTGTGTGTGTGTGTGTGTGTGTGTGTGTGTGTGTGTGTGTGTGTGTGTGTGTGTGTGTGTGTGTGTGTGTGTGTGTGTGTGTGTGTGTGTGTGTGTGTGTGTGTGTGTGTGTGGGAGTTAGATCAAAACTCCACATTGTGTTTCGGAGCAATCAGCGATATTCTTCTTTATAAGGCCTAAGGTTGAAAAATACTAATCAAAAGGACATCAGGAGGTCCGTTTTGGGGAGGCAAATGTAAAAAGACGGGCTGATTATTGTGTAGACACAACACGCTCCAACTGATGTTCGCTCAGCCGATCGTCAATCCTGAAAGGGCGGACCAATTGGACCGACCGGTGGCAGTTGGGTGCGGTAACGGTCAAATTGAGTGGTTTTTTTGTTTGTTTTTGTTGCAGCGGTTGTAGGGTCTTGGTATGTTTTTTTGCTGCATAACGATTGGTTAAAGCTGCTCCAATAGTTTTCAAATGTATTTTTCCAGTAGGATGCAACGACTGTAAAACGATTCCCCCATACGTACCCAGATGCATACAATAATAACACTGTGAATTTGTCTGTCTGGTAAACACGAGGCTACAAAAAATACTATTTGATTGTAACTTTCACATTAGGAGTTGTTGAAGTCCCAGTAACTTGTGAAAGTTTGATTTTGGAGCACTTATTATATTAAGGCATCTATTTTCTGTGCTAGACATATAAACTAAAACTAAACATAAAACTCAGTGTTTAGGTTTGTTGAGTTAAAAAAAAAAAAAAAAAATAGACATGTTTTTAAAATTCACCTAACAACAGATAGAGTATAATTTGTGCTTTTAACAACTATAAACCAGTTAATCAATATTCTGAGAGGCTTTTGTTAAATTTAGTTTTAGTTTTTTTTTTTATTTAGGTTTTAGTTTATCTAACAACTTGTGTAAATGTTGGAACATATTTGTTTTGGACTTCGCTATAGATGTAATAATATGTTAAATTGAATAAAGACAGATGTTGACAGGTCAGTTAAGATCTACTTTGGATCTACAGAGTGCGGAGATCAGCTGCACGTCAGTGGTTAGAATCAGAAGTTCAACATTTTGCTCACATCCAGAATCCTAAAAAAAGTTGAATGTCTGTTTTTGCCTTTCTTGCACTATAATAGACAACATTTTTTTTTTATCATACTCCCTACAAAAGGAGTTCAGTCTAGCTTTAAGTGCACAACAACAGAAGTCATTGTGGACATTTGTCGGGCATTTTCTCAGCCGCCCTGCTGAAGTGAATCAAAGAATGCCCAGCGGTTCTGAAGCCTCTTTGGTGGATGATCTTTGCAATTCTTTTATTTAATTTTTCCTCAGAAGGTCCTTCGGCTCTTTGACTGTTGGAGTCAACTGAAAGTGAAAGAAACAATCTGCTTTCAAGGTGGAGGAGCAGAGATGGTTGCGACAGAGTGTGTGTTTGAGTTGGTGGTGGTGGTGGTGGGGGGGAGGGGCTGATCAAAGGACAATATGTGCTGTCTTTGACACGTAACAACTGTGGTGGACTATGGTTTTATGCCCTAAGAGTAAAGGTGTGCATCTGCTTTTTGTTATCACATTTTTTTCTTGGTTTCTTTGCATCAAGTTGCCATATCTTTAACTTTATGGTCACTCCATCAAAGCAAACCAGATATAACAGATATTATAGGATTATAATAAATCACAGTGCTTCCACCTACCATTATCTTAGGAAAGAAACAACATTTATGAAAGAAAGAAAAAATACGAACTTACTCATAGAACTGCAGTTAAGTCCAGTAACTACTATTTATTTGTCTTAGATCCTAACGACCTGTCCCGCCCTCCCAAGGCTGTCTACTCAGGGGGAAAAAAACGGTATCATCATCAAACCCTATAAATATTATGCAGTGGAGCACAGCTATGTTTTATCTATAAGACATTGATCACAAATTCTCATACTGCACCATAGTGTGTACAAAAAAAAAAGTGCAGACCTGCAGAAGCAAAGATAAAAACACCGAAGTTTGAAGTGGCAACTACTTTGAAGCACCTTACAGTCATTTTTTGCACAATCTTTCCAAAGAGCAACGATCGCAACAAAGACGACTAATAGAAAACATCTAATGATAGCAATCAAGCGGAAACGGTGACGGATTGGTAAGGGTGGGCCAAACCTGAGGTGAGACTTCTAAAAAAAAAAAAAAAAAAAAGGTGATTACAGCCGTCTTGATATGGAACTACATTCTCATTAGCGCCGCAACGCCACAAATATCCACCGGAGAGGCTCAGAGAAGGAGAAAAACACAACCAAACAATGGCGCTAACAATCAGGAGAAAGACAGAGGCTTGAACATTTGATTCTCGCGGCGGCAGGTCAAGGTGATAACGAGTTGCTATGGCGATTGGGAGTTCGCGGTCTCGTTGATTGGCGCTTAATGAGGGCCCACTTGACGGTGTCAACGAGTGAGAGACGGCATGAGGGAGGAGCGTGCGGAGACAAAAAAACACAGATTCTGGAAGTGACGGAAAGGTTAGGCAGAAGAGAGCAGGAAGGAAAAAACAGCCGTACAACCTTTGTGCTGTTGTATTAAGTCGTTAATTAAAAGTTGCTCAAAGTATAAAGTCGTATGTGTCTGCATATTTTTACTTACAAAAACTAAATCACACCAGTTGCAGAAAAAACCCGGTGGTACCTACAACTCAACGTTCCCTCTGCTCGGTGACAGGTTAGTGATGTACTCGGGGACATGATGCGGTGTATTAGAGCTGTGACATCCGAAAATCATTCATCGGAGCTGTGGCTTGTCCGCGGGGTTAAATCACAACTGTTTATAGATGTGGCCTTCGTGCCATACTTCACGTACGCGCGATCGACTTTCCCGGCTTCCCGTCTCGGCAGGTTCGACCCTTCTGTTCTGGGTTTGGAAGCACATGCCGATGTCATTATTGGGATACAGAAGATGCTGTGCCGGACACTTTTCAAACTCATCTCCAAGAGGAACCAAACTGCTCGGTCAAACCCAACCATCAGAGTCTAATTATTTGTCCTTTTCCATTCCCTTTGCTTTAAGAAAAGTCTTTAAATGCGTAGATATAAAATAGAAAACATTTAAGTGGATCAGACTGGTGGTGGTTCAGTTTTCAAGCTTTTCTGATGTTTTTTTTTTTTTGGTGCCTTGAGTTTCCATATTGCAGGCAACAGTTTATTTTTATTTGAGGAAAAGATGTGTTTTTTTGTAAACGAAGCCAGTTTTTACCGTCTTCTGCTACAAGTTAGCGTCACCTTTTTTATGTTATCAAAACCATACTCTTTCCCTAGTATGAGTCGATTCAGATTCACGACATTTGCCTTTTTGCTGATACGGGACGAGGCTGGGGACATAAACTGTATATAAAAGTGTTCGTAGCTTCCAGGTCTCTAAAATGAGGCTGACAAGGAAGTGCTTTGAGCTGCAATACCACCGAGTGCCACTAGAGGTTGGCTCTAAAAAGCCTCCGCACGTCAGTTAGCCACCACGAGTAAGCAAACTCTCGGCTATGTACGGACGACTGTAAGGTAGCGGTTTTATTTTTTTAATTTCCGGTTATAACTTCCCTCTCAGGCCTAAAAATGTAATGAAAAAAGAAAGGAAATCTGAAGTCCATCAGCTTGGGTAAAGGGGTTAAAGTATTATTGGAAATTTCAAGCTGCTTTAATTTTGCCGTTCCCACATACCAAGCAGTCTATACGATGCAGACAGCTATCTTTAAACCTCTATCTATCGCAGCGGTGTATTTAAGCCGCGGCCCGGGGTCACGCTGTGGAGTCCCAGCAGGGGGTCCAGGTGGGTTGTCAAACAGAATCAAAGAAAATAACAGAAAAAGGAAAAAAAAATAGACCGTAAGCTCTTTTTACTCTCTGCACAGCTGGAGGCACAAGTTATATGCAAAATCAATACTCTGAAACTAAAACAGAAGTTTATACAGAGTCATATCCTTTTAATATTTATAGTTATCTTAAGTATTTTACCCACGCAGTAGTTTTTGTTGAGGCTCAAAGGTGATGACTTCACTTCATGGTAATTTTGGAGGCTGTAGTTGGCGCTGTTGGGCTGTTTCAAAATGTTTGTACCGACAGGTGGTTTTTCTATATCTACAACATTGATATGAATTAAGATTTGCAAATCACTTTGTTTCCAAATCTATCTGTTTATCTCGGCTTTCACTCTGCCTTTCTCTTTCTCTCTGTCTCTCGCCAATAAGTTTACTTTCAGTGTGATTTATCGGTGTGAACGTCCAACAAATTAACAATATTGCCGAAGTGGTTTCGCGGCATAATGCGATAAACTGTTAGAAACACATCAAAAATAATAGAGAAAAATGATCCGGCTGCGCGCGCTCGTTTCCCTTTTTCTCTCGCCACTCGAACACCCACTGCTTCAATCTCTGGGCTAATAAATGTGCACACAAGGGGGTTTGCCAGCACACACACACACACACACACACACACACACACACGCAATTACACACCCACGTTGAGGTGGAGGTGGCAGGCGATGAATTCATGCTGTCTGACCCCTAGTGAGAGCAGTCATTGCTGCATGGCAGTTTTCATCAGTAAAAGAAGAGACACACAAACATCCCCCTTTTTTCTTTTTCTTTTTTTGCCGAGGCTTGGATACCGAACAACAATCCAAGTTACAAACATTCACAAACTCCACAGTATTTGTATGCCTTTGAGTTATTTGACAGAAGGGCTGATTGCTTTCTACCGCTTCCACATCCCATCAGAAACCGCGGTAACAACAAACCAACATATCTTCATAGTGGAGTGTTTGTTGTTTGCGTGTGTTTGTGTGTGAGTTTGAAGTCAATTCATGCTGATTACTGATGCTTTTCTGGCTTCTTGTGACTCTGTATGAGTTGATTTGAGGCAGTTCTTCCTTCGTTCTGTCCTCCTCTTTCCAGCACTTCACTCACAGTTCCACTTCACTCACAGTTCCACTTCTCTGTTGTGTGTGTGCGCAAGCTTTGCTTTTTCTTGGACCGAAGAGAGCGGTGTGAAGAAATATTAAATGGTAGAAGGAACGAGGTGATCAAGGAGAATAAAATCTAGTAAATAGGAAAAGGATAAAAGATTGGGGAGAAAGAGAAAAATTAAACTGTATTGAGCTCCTTCAAAATTTCTGAGTGTGTCAAGTGGTTTGGCCTGTTGGCCCTTACTTCAAATAAAGAAAAATTCCAATCCTACATCATGTAATAATATTTTCGCCTCTTCAGCCGTGAAAAACATATTTTTCCGATGCGGCCTTAACCTCATCAAAATCTGTCAATGTCACAAATTTGTAAAGACATCTTGTGTAAGAAACTTCTCCAGCTATTTGAGCAGATCATTTCTTTTTTGTATGAGGTGTACCAAAAACTACATACAAGTGTAGCATTTAAGTGTCGACATATTTTATTCCGCTGTACCCGTGGGCCAGCACTGAGAGTACTTGTTGATGAGGGCGACTTTTTTGTCTCAACAGTCTCCGCTGTGAGCGTCGAGGGTTTTTGAAGCGTTAGAGGACGACATATCACGGGAGGCTTTGGAAATGTGGATATTGATTGATATTTCTTCAATAATTATCCAATATATGGAAATGAGGTGCTGTGAACAATGCTGAGGAGTGAGCATAAGTAAGTCAAACACACTCATAGCTCCCGATGCAATTCATTTATTAACAGCACTAATGAAGACCAATGAGCTCTACATGTCAATGGTGTCTCGCTGTTAATAAATGACTTGCATCGGGGGCCTTTCCATGGCTGGCTACTAAACCCGATGAGTAGATGAAAAGGCTTTTTATATTGTTACCCCTTTATATTAAAATTTAATTGCAATTCATTTGTAGTTAACCCTATTGCCTTTTTCATTCTTTTATGGCTGCGCATCAACTCCCTGATTCACATCTAATTCAATACGACGGGTATCGGCATCATTTTTTTATACGATTAACTGAAATCAGAGGATTACATTAAAAACAAAGAAATCATGTCTTATTTATTAATGTAAGTGGGATGAAATACGAAGGACAGCCACCTTACCTGTCTCTGGGACTTTGGATAGGTCTGTTTATGTGCGCTCTCGGCCACTGAAAGCCACAAAATTATGCCTCGGTCAGCAGTTTTGCAGTTTGAGCTGGTTTGAGCTGGCCTTTTTTTGTTTTTTTTTATTGGATAGTCAAGTGAAGAGGCAGGAAACAAGTAGCAAGAGGGTGTGTATGGCATGCAACACGGGTCTGTGGCAAGAATCAAACCAGCAGTCAAGTAATGGATTGGTCAAGGTGAACACACACACACACACACACACACACACACACACACACACACACACACACACACACACACACACACACACACACACACACACACACACACACACACACACACACACACACACACACACACACACACATACACATACCAACCAATACACACACATCGCTAGGTAGGTGACTGATCAATGCAACATTAGTTAAATGCCACACACACACACACACACACACACACACACACACACACACACACACACACACACACACACACACACACACACACACACACACACACACACACACACACACACACACACACACACACACACACACACACACACACACCTATCTCGCTGAGGTAATCTGGCCAACATTAGCAGTGTGCTCCATGCTTGACTGGCTCTGTCTGTCTTTCTAATTACTATGAGCTTGTAGCTTGCTAGATACACACACACACACTCAGACACACACACACACACACACACACACACACACACACACACACACACACACACACACACACACACACACACACACACACACACACACACACACACACACACACACACACACACACACTCGCATACTCTCTCTTTTACCAATGAAGTGGAAGTGAATGGCGCTCACTCACCAGAGCAGATAACAAGAGCCAATAGAGGACAGATTGTTTGGGTTTGTGTGTGTGTGTGTGTGTGTGTGTGTGTGTGTGTGTGTGTGTGTGTGTGTGTGTGTGTGTGTGTGTGTGTGTGTGTGTGTGTGTGTGTGTGTGTGTGTGTGTGTGTGCGTGTGTGTGTGTGTACACATACAAGTGCGCTGTACACATCCTCACATCCACAAATGCGTATCGTCTCATTGAGCGTAGGTTTAGGTCGTATATGTTGAGCTCATTAAGCGAAAGCCAGCAGACTTCAGTGACCTCTCTGTTCTTTGTCCAGTTTTCTAACTGATGAGAGCTGGAGGGGGGAGGGAGGAAGGCAGTAGAGGCGCATGTAAATTAGAGAAAAAAGAATGATGACGAGAGGAAAGAAAAACAAAGAAAACAGAAAGGGTAAAAAAAAAAAAGGATGGAGAGTAAAATTTTGAAAACATGAAGGATAAACAAATTCTGCCAGGAAATCAGTGAGAAAAAGAGGCGGATGGAGGGAATACAAATAGGAGGGGGGGTAGATAGAGCTTGAGATGGAAATAAAAGACGCAAAGAGAGGAATGATAATGTGTGCGGTGCAGGGAAAAGATTGACATTATTACTGCCTCATTGCCATCGCTTGCTATCTGCTCCTGCTCATATTGTGTTTGCTTTGGCGATGAGTGCTTCTTTATTCCTCGCCAGTAAAACCACCTTTCTCTCAACGAACTGAAAGAAATGAGCGTGTAATTTTAAAATCTGCCGAATGAGTTCTTTGCCTGCCCAAAACTCTATCTCCTTTTTTTTTTTTTTTTTTTGTCTTCCCATTTCAGATTTGTGAATGATAAATTGAGTCTGTCCTTCTTCCTTTCTGCTGCGTGGCCATGGACGGGGGCCCGTCGGGATAAAAGCCATGCTGATGAGAGCTTTGTCAGGCTTCTTTTTATTAAAGCTTCCTCGCTGCCTCACGAAGGCATTCAATAATACAAACATGCCGTATTCATTCATCAGCCCTTGACGAAGGAGTTCAAAATTTGCGTAGACTGCTTCAAAGTTGCTTAAGAGTAAATCCGACTGAGAGTTTATCTACGAGACCTTTCTCAAGGTTATGATTAATGTATGTCAGAATAATGAGTACATGGAAGGGTTTGCAAAGAGTTTTTTCTTGTTGTCCTTTTTACTTTTTACCCTATATTATCATCTGATACCAAGTCATATCAGCTTTGGATTCAACAAATAAAATGCGTGGAATTACATTCGAAAATAATGTAACCACAAACCCTACCTGAGGGGGTTAATTCCTGATTTGCGTCCAGAATACAATCGCTTTTTAAAGACATTTATTTGTATTTAATGAATGAGTTCCTATGTTTTTTTTTGTTTTTGTTTAACTGCACTGGAATCCCATGGATTCATGGTTGAGGCGGATGGCAGTCCTACATCAAGTGACACCAGAGATCAAGGTTCAACATCCACAATCCTGCCTGAGATTCGGCTCTTCTGTGAGGTTTATAGGAAAGGTTTGTGGTCAATATCTAGGGGATGGTTCAGTGGTCAGATCTTAAAAAGTTGAAAGGTTGTTGGCCTCAAGTACCAAATCTGGGAGATGGTTTGACAGGAAAGGCTCTACCATCTATTCTGCTTTGGGAAATTCCAGGAAGTCCTTAAATTACATTGTTTTCATCGGTTTAACAGGTACGACGTCTAATTTACGAGTCCCGCCCCTCTCCGTAGAGAATCTTTTCCAGTAGTTGTATCCTACTGGGCGTAGACTGCGGCTTAATTTCGAAACTATTACGACAACCTTTAACCCATCACTAAAAACAACACCAGCACTACAGCTTCACTGAGGGAAAAAAAAAAAAAAAAAATCAGTTTCACAAGAGATCCGCATCTTTCAAACGAGTGATTGCTAATCACAGGTCATTGGGAAAATAAAACATTAGCTTTGAACACGGGGAAGGAAGCTGCTGGGATTTCATATTCGCAAGTGAGCATTCGATCGCTAATTATGGAATCACTACTTTTATTCTCCCTCCCAAACTTTGAGCAACTATTTTTCTTGAAGAAAAAGCAGGGTTCAATAACTCCCATTCTCCCGCCTGTGTTTTCAATAGAAGAAGAGCCGGGTCATGGGGAGGCCTGTCGATACTCCCCCATTAAACCGGTGGACAAAACAAAAATCAATGACACTTAGCACTCTCATCTACAAACATAGACAAAGACAAATGTAAATGCGCAAACACTGTAATGGTCTCGTCGTGCCTTGGTTTTCAATGCACATACATTTACACAGGTATGCATCCATGTACGCACACACGCACACACACACACACACACACACACACACACACACACACACACACACACACACACACACACACACACACACACACACACACACACACACACACACACACACGCTGCTAACAAGAACTTCACGAACACAGCGACGCTCACAAAGACACAGCGGGTGCATGGTAAGATTCTCGCTCGATGCGCCGCCGGTGTTGTGACATTTGGAAAGAGGTGTCTCAGCATAAAGCCAAACATGTCCTCTTCTGTTGTCCCTTCGATCTGCAGACGGATAAAGAAACGAAATAACTCATTAAATGGAGAAAAAAATTAAAAAAAACAGCCACAGTGGCTTTAAAGTTCAGAAAGGGTTTTCGTCTCTTTTTTTTTTTTTTTTTTTTTCTGCTTAGTTATAGCCAAACATTTGAAGACCAACACTTCAGTTCTGTCAAAGGGAGCTGTCGAGGTTATGCTTTTTTCTATGTGCAAGAATCAAAAGGTGGCTGCCGCATGAAAAGCCAGCCACGTTATTGTTTTCGTGATAATTCAGATTTAAGTGTGAGCGGAATTTATGGTGTGCGAGCTGCCACAGTTTATGTTAATGATCTGAAGTGTCTTTTTAATGTGGCGTAGCAGACGTCGTTACAATGGCCATCTTGACTTGAGAGATTCCAGCACAATGCTACGTTGTAAATGCTTAGTCCTCGCAAAAAGGTGCCATAATAATTCAGGTAGTGCTTTAGAGCAAATTACTATCATAACAACTCAAGAAGCTCCGACCTCACGTGTGAGAAACTGAGAAGAGAACTGTCAAAGGGTTTGTATGGGTTTTCTTTTTGCCGTCATTTGGGCGAAAATTCCTAAATAACCTTTTAAAATGTTGTAATTCACGTTTTCTGAGATTTGACATAACACTCGGCTACTGCTAGTCTGCGATTTATCCACGTGCCGGAAACTCGAGCGAATTTGACATCAGATTTTGGAGAACGGGAAGAAGTCGCGGTAAGCAAAAATTTCGGTGAGCGGTGTTGGTGTGGAATCACGACCGCATTGACCAAAGTGCCGTCGTGACGCAGTTCAGAGCGTTTGCGCTGAATGTTTTTTTTCCTCAGACGCCTCAGAGGTCTTGTTCTGTAATTAGACAATTGGATGTTTCTCTATATTGTCTTGGATTTTTAGTAACATAGCTGTTCTTAAGCCTGTGTTTAAACCTGCCTTAAATATTACCACAGCCAGAAGTCACACATTAGATTTCAAGTTAAGAGTAAATCCTTCTTTGATCCTTGTAATTGCGCCTCCAATTTGCAGTCTTGAAGCCAATGCTGAATTGGTCCCGTTGCTGTTACTTGAACACGTGTTTCAATGATAATTGAAATAGGGCTGTCTAATCTTGCCTTCCTTTGTTTGTTTTTTTTCACCGAGAAAGGACATTTATACTATTTGACCGTTAATTAAACCTTTGTCCTTTTTAGATCGGGCTACAAAATGGTCGAGGAAGCATATCGCACTCGTTTTAGTTTTACCCCTTCAATGATTTTGAGATTTTATTATAAAAACTGAAGGAGCATGGTTTGGTTCGGCTCTTAGTAAAGAACTAGTGTCGGTTTGGTGACAAAGTCGACTCATTATTGTCATTCTTATGACTAGAACTTGTTCCTGACGGCACAGTGGAAAGTAAAGCTGCAGCAGAGCAAACCAGAACAAAATATCAACAGGGGGACGCGGATCATTGTTGGTCTTTGTAAAAGAAAAAAAAAATAACAACAGACAAAATTTCAAACGCTGTTCAACAGGATTGAATCTAGCTCCCCCATCCACTCCTTTATAGCACAGCTCTAAAAAGCCCCTTCAAGTGGATCCTGCTTTAGTGATCAAGAAAAAAAAAAAAAGATAAGTTAAAACACGAGACCCACCGGAGGTTTTGTCACAAGGCTCCTCGAAACTATCTTGAGGACTCGAAGTAAAAAAAAGAAAAAAAAAAAAGACATTTTCTTTTCTAATTTAATCTGACTGTTCGGTATATAATTGGCTTAGTGACATTATTGTAACGAGCAGCTGTATTCGTGCTTCTGTTCGGGGGCCCTCGAGCGCCCCCCCATTCAGCCATCCTTTTTTTTTTTGAATTTTATATCTGAAGATGAATACATGCGGCACCTCCCTCCCTCCCTCCCTCCCTCCCTCCATCTCTCCGTTTCCATCTCTCTCCTTCCAGGTCGCAGCCTGTATCTCTCCGCCCCGTCACTCCTGTCATTCTCAGCCAATTACTGGCTGGCTTCAGGTGCTTAACCCTTCGGCCCTCACCATCAATTGGCTCATTATGTCGCTGCTTTAAATCTTTCTCTCGTCTCCTTCTGGCTCTCTGATTCCATTCCGTCACTATATCTATGTCTTTTCTTCTTTTTTTGTGTCTAGTCTTTGATAAACTTCCATTTTTGACCTTACGTCTCTATTTATTTTGTACTTTTCACGTTTCTTAGATCGTTGATCTTCGTATTGCGTCTCGTCTTTCCACAGTTTTTCCTTCCTCTCTCTTTTTTTTTTTTTTTCTTCTTATTTTTGCTCTGTTTCTAACCTCCCCGCCCCCCTCTCCCCCACTCTGGTCCCCCTCATCCTGCAAATTGGTACAACTCCATTGTCCCTTCCCTTTGCCCACAGGCAGCGATGGTATTAATAAAGCGGGATTGGAAATAGATTTCCTTTCCACTCCATTTTGAATTACATCACCGCGTAGTTTTGGCTCTGAGCGCGCCTCTTCTTGCGGCTTTTGATATCACAGTAAACATTCATCGTGCACCTGTCCTGCTGAGGGATTACGGCCCTAACCGCGGAAGATGCCGCGGTATTACAAATCATTACACGGCTGTAGTACGATGTGATGCTTTTTTTCTTTTTTGGACCCCAGCGGAGATCGCTGAGGTTGTGTGTTCTTAATCAACCTCACTTTAAACAAAAAAAGCTACAGGGGTCAGGATTTCTGTAACTTAAAATCTCGCCTTGCTCAGTGTCAAGTAAGGTGAGAAGATACTCGGCAGAACGAGGCACTGGCCCTCGTTGGTTCTTTGGTGGAAATCTTCAACATTTCTGTATTAATCATCTTTGCTTGTCAGGTGATGTATCAGAAACACGTAGAAGAGAATTTGGGCTTTATTCAGACTGTCAACCCAAATCTGATTTATGTATCCAGATCGAATTTTTGAAAGTCTGAACAGCAAGAACATTAAATGCAAATTTTTGCTTCCCGGATCCAAACTCCATTTGGAGGTGCTTTTCGTGTCACTTGCAACACGACAACACGGTGACGACGTCATTTTTAGAAAGACAAAGCGAGCGGAGTCGATGCTACCGCTAGCAGAGCGCTATGAGAAAATGTAGATTTCCGTGCTGTAGTGGACAACGGCGTGGCTGCCCGTATGTCGTTACCACGGCGACCCATGCATCCGATCTGTTAATTTACAAATAACAAAGTGGACAGTCTGTCTTAATGATCTGATTTGAGAAAAAAACCCATCTGATTTGCCTGCAGTCTGAACAATGCCGTGATGAAAACAAAGAAAATGTATTTTTAACAAGCAAGTAAAAGGAGAATCTGACCAAAATGAACTTCATGTGATTCTATACACCCAATTTCTTGTAATTTATTGTGCCACTAAAGTTACTTGACAATAATAAGCGTGATGTCTTTATATCTTTAAAATCTTGATCTTAAATGAGATTTAGTGGCGTTTCAAAGTTTACAGGAGCTCTGTAAACTTTTAACGTCCTTAAGTCGGAAGTTATGAGTTACGGTTTAGCTCTCCGTGGTTGGTTACATGCAGCGAGGCGTAATTAAAATCCACTAAAAGGCATCTGCTGCTAGTCGATTTAATCTAATTTATCCAAGGCACGGAGCTCCGGGGTGTCGCCTTGTCTGCTGGCGGGTTCGGTGTGTGAGTGTGTGTCGGGGATGAGTCGGGTGTGTGTGTTTTTGTATCTTTACATTTGTGTTCCTCTGTATGTAGCTGTTCCAGCTGACTGTACATGTGTAGAGTAAGGCATTTGTAACACTATTGAGAAACGTGTGTGTGTGTGTGTGTGGAGGCAATGAGCCAATTTGATGACATTCTTAAAGCTGTCATGATTAAGAGGCTGATAATTCCATAATGATGCTACTGAGGCATTTCAGTGATGAAACATTATCTACTTCACTTTTTATTTGTATTAATGAGGTGAATCGGAGAAAAAAAGTACTGAAGTGTGTGTGTGTACAAGTGTGTTTCCATATGATGGGTCAAATCTGTTATTTATATGAAAAGGATAATAGGTACTTCAGTTTGGACGGTGCAGTAAAAACCCTTCACACAAACACACACACACACACACACACACACACACACACACACACACACACACACACACACACACACACACACACACACACACACACACACACACACACACACACACACACACACACACACGTCAAATCCGAAGAGGAGGAAAAGCCTCTCTGAGGGTTTTCGTCTGATCTTTCTTGCTTGCCTCTGAGGGTCATCTTCACAGGAGGGCTTGCTAGTGTGTGTGTGTGTGTGTGTGTGTGTGTGTGTGTGTGTGTGTGTGTGTGTGTGTGTGTGTGTGTGTGTGTGTGTGTGTGTGTGTGTGTGTGTGTTTAGGTAGAGGTTAGGCTGTTATTTCTTTGGTGTGAGGATGCAGATTAAAAGTGCAGCCTCTGCAACATATCAACGGTCACACAGCTAATGCTGTATAAGCTATGAGCCTCAGGTATTTGTGTGTGTGTGTGTGTGTCTCTGTGTGTGTGTGTGTGTGTGTGTGTGTGTGTGTGTGTGTGTGTGTGTGTGTGTGTGTGTGTGTGTGCGCCCCGTGAAAGTAGCTGGTTATGATCTCGTATTAATTGTATTTCTAGCCTTTGGCAATTGTAGTTTTAGTAATATGTAATTTCCCTCCACACACCCACACTGAGATAAAAAATACAGACACACACACACACACACACACACACACACACACACACACACACACACACACACACACACACACACACACACACACACACACACGCACACACGCAGACACACACACGCACACACACAGCCCTGAACGGAGACTTGTCCTGTCCATGGTTCTCCCAGAGGGAAGCCTTCTGTGTTTTTATTCTGACACTGACTCTTCTTTTAGTCTCTCTTTTATTTTTTTTATTTTGCCTTTCAGGTCTTTGTGAACACAGAAAAGAGAATTAAAAACAGAACTCAAGTGAGAGGGAAAGAGCAGCAGAGGCACGAGAGGCCACAGGAGAAAGAAAGAGAAAAGGAAACCAGTGGCATTCCTTTTTAAACTCACACTTGCAAATACCACCATGAATCACTGAGTTCATGTGTGCAAGGCAAACAAGGCTTTATTGAAGAGGACCTGCACATTTTTAGCTGGAGGTAGAGTGTATCCCTGTATTATGTTTTGTTTTTTTTCACTCCCTATTGGGCTGTTCCACCCTCCAGTTGTTGTTTTTTGCAATGAACTCCCACTTTTTTTTTGCCTTGAGATGATGTAGGAAGATCGATAAGGACTAATTAGCAACAACAGCAACAAGTATGCAATCCTTGACAAGCTTAAAACAATACATATCCCTGTATCCTGGGAATTATGTTCACATCGGACGATTCCACACCTCCTAATTTGTCCAATGGCAATGTAGATTCTATCGATTTAAACCGACTGCAGAAGCACAAAAATGCAAAGTATGAAAAATAAATTAGTGGGAAAAAGATCGACCGAGACAAAATAAGAAATAAACAATTAATGGTAGCAAAGAAAAACATGTCAAAAAAAAAAAAAAAAGAACAAAAAATGACGACGTTAAAGGAATAAGACAAAACCACGAGAGCAACGTAGAGGAGGACGAGGGAGCGTATGGGGAGGCAGCAAGATTGATTTCCACATCCTCCTCTTCCTCTCCTTCGCTCTTCTCCCTGGAACAGCTCCCTAAAGTCTTTGGATTAATGGCTCCATTTCTGCTGCTCATTCATCAGATTCAGGAAGGCATCCCAAAACACAATGCCTCACCAGGCTCCCGCCCCTGAACTAGATAGCTGCCTGACAAAACATCCGATAGGCCCTTAAGTACTTTCAAAGACAGGCAAAACAACTTTATCTCTACCTCGGGTCAAATCGGCGGGGAGTAACTAACTGTTGGCGCATATGCTCGTTAGCCAACGTTGTGCAGATGATCGCCGACAGTTCAGCCTCGAAAAGTTAAGCGCTAAAAAAAAAGGGCTTGGTTATTACACGCTTAAACGTTGCTGTTATCATATATTAGATGATAGTTTTCTACGGTGACGGGTGTGTCCGTAACACACCGACGCCGCATTTAAATGGAACTCGTGAGCTCGTGGTTACGACGTGGGAAGCCGCGTGTTTTCACCGTATGCTTGGCGTTCAAGCGGTTAGGACGTAAAAATACACCGTTGCCGACATGGGCGGCGTCTAGAAGCCACAGAGGCTAATGATTTAAGCGAGCTAACGGGCAGGTTACGAAAATGCAGGAAATGCAAAGACACAGAGGGAAAAAGATGAGGCCGTTCAGAAGATCAACATTTTCCTTACACGTAGGCTATTACCCAAGTTACGAGGACTGCGTGACTAAAATTACAACATATTAGCTTAACATCCAACGAAAAAACAACTTCCGTGGCCTCTTGACGTTTCCGCTAACGTCAGCAAACACGCCACGACACGTGAACCCGAGGCTTATAGAAAAGTTGGAGTTGGACAATACCACAAGAGGGCGCCGTTCATACGGACTCTTCTCGTGTACACGGTAAATACGACTCAGTCAAAACGCTTCAACATCAGCCATCACTGCAGGCTTTGGAAGGTATTGCGATAGTTGCGTCGATAGTTGCAGCCGGCGGGCCGCGTCTTTACTTATGGCAGTCAAGTGCTATTTGTACTTTGTTTTTCTTGTAGGGACAATCCGAAAAGCCATCGGCCAGATGTCGCTTCTGTCCTTTTCATCATCGAGGACCACTCCTCTGGTCCATCGCAGTGAGGGGGGGAGTTCACGTCTGGCCGCAACATGCCTCTCCGTTTCGGCCTTGTCACATTGTGTGCCAGCTGTGCCATCTACAATGGCCTCTCACAGCGTGCGATAGCTAACATGCCAACCCTTGACCGGTCCTGATTAATGAGGGTCGAAGCCTCGCCCCGTGCTGAGAGAGCATCCCCGGAGGTGTACAAGTGTTCTTCCTCCATGCATACAGAACTGATCTTTTATTTCTTTCTGCCCACCCCCCATCTGTCATTTGATGCCTTTTTTTTCTCTTTACCCCCATTCGTTGGTTACTCCCGGCTATCACCGACACATCCGGCTTGTTCGTCCATATTTGGAAATCAACTCTATTCCTTTTTTTTTTTTCGTCCCGTCACTCTTTTTTTCCCCACATTCGGCTCGTTCATCACTCTTTTCATACCGCATCATTACCAGTCTTTGACGTCCATGGGAGGTTTTTTAGCAAGGTCTAGAATAGATGCAAAAAAAAAGAGAGATTGAAAATGATGGAGGAAAGAATAATTTCAAAGGCGTGTGGATATAAGGGAAGAGAGGGTGGGGAGGGGATGAAGAGGGAATAAATCAGATGGATGATGTGGCAAATCTGGCATTTGTCATGACCAAGGGCGGCCGGCGAGACACCATCATCAACTTAACGATGTAAACAAAGTTATAATTCAAATAACCCCTTCCTGCTCTCGTCCTCCCAATCTGTCTCTCAGCACCTCGCCATCAATTCTATACTTTATTCCTCTAAAATTTCCCTCCCTTTGCAGTTCCCCCAAAAAATATATATTTTAAGGGTTTTTAACTTGACCTTGGATTCTAAGGAGAAGAAACAACGTTGGAAATGCATTTTAGGATTGTTAAGATTTAGCTGACAACCTTAAAAAAAAGAAAAAGAAAACGGGTATCTATGACTATAATACAATATAATACTTAGTAAAGCTGTAAAGTTAATTAAAATGATAATTGACTGGTGGAATCTCTGTCTTTTTCTTTCTTTTGAATCTACCTCCCTCTGTTTGTCCAAGTGGAAAATAGCAATCTGTTAAAAGGGGGTCCAACTGAGCATTAGCCAGATTATCTGAAAGATTATTTCCTTCATATCCAACTGTAAAACTGCTGGATTAAGCGGTTTGTGGTGATGGTTGGCGATGGGGGATTTGGTTGGCGACAGGGGATTTGGTTGGCTGCTTTTTTTTTTGGCCTGTTTCTCTCTAAAACTCTGAGCGTAAATATGATTTACTAAATGTGGTTTGATTCTTTTCTTTTTTTTCAGAATTTTTTTCATTGCAGCAAAGAGTGCTTCAGTGTATTGCTGTTCTCAGACTGGTTGCGTTATTCACTCACTAGCTCAGTGAGGAGTGAATATGTCTCTGTAATGGGAGGAATTACAGTGTGTGCTTTTCTTTTTATAGGTACATCATTTTATCTGATTGAACATACTCAATTACAGAATAGTTCACATTTGTTCTCCAGAGGAGTTTAACTCAGAAAACAGGATCCTTATCAGATTCCGTCCGCTGCAGTGTCCTCTCCCTACAACCCCGTTTCCCAAAAAAGTTGAGACGTTGTGTAAAAAATGTAAATAAAAACAATGATTTGCAAATCACGTAAACCCATATTTAAGTGAAAATAGACCAAAGACAACATCAAATGTTGAAACAGAGAAATTGTAAACGTTTTACAGTGTTGTAAAAACAAAACAGTGGTTCAAAAATTCTAAATAAGCACGTTTTTCATAAAACAATAACATTCCTCGGTTTCAACATTTTATATTTTGTCTTTGTAAATATGTGATTTGCAAATCATTGCATTCTCTTTTTATTAACGTTTTACACAGCGTCCCAACTCTTATTGGAGACGGGTTTGTACAGTGTTGAAACTACCATCAGTCTGTGGGTAAAGAGATCTGTTTAACCTTATTGTAGTGTGTGCGTGTGTATATTAATATAAAGAAAAGCAATTCAAAGTTTGTGCACTCCCCCGCTGCTGAAAACCAAATCACCTGTTCATCGTTTCCTTTTATTGTTGTATTTTCTTCTTCATCCTGATTGCTGCATGATGAGGTGTATTTTTTTTATTTTTTTTATTTTTTATTTTTTACATAGTAAAATGGAAAATGCAGCCAGTGGAACCCCTCAGTCCATTTGCATCAGCCTCAGTCAGACGTAGTTAAGTTCTTATTTTCCCCGGACAGTATGCGGGCTGTGTGAAAGCATACAGCCTGCTTTGCTGACCTGAGGATTGGGTTATACGTCAGTTATAGCAGCACCCCCCCCCCCCTCCACTGCAGCTTTCTTGGCTGCCAAATGTCAGTCTGCCACAGTCTTATCCAGGACCGGGGAGATTACTCCGTACAGGCTTCGGTCTTTTTAAGTAGAAATGGAGACTCTTCAGACCATAAACTGCCCCCGGGGGATGGGGGGGTCTAAAGTCTGCAAAGTCTCCAAACTCACAAACTCGTACGCAAACATTTGCAATGCAAAAACACTCAGAAAAAAAAAAATCACCAATGAGTACGGTCAGATTTGCAGATAAGCTAACTTGTAAGCTCCATCCTTTATGCGCCTCATGTAACTTTTCACATTCTGCAGCAGACGTATAAACAGATGTTTACATTTGTATTTAAATATATTCAGCCAAAGTCATAAAAAAAAAAAATCTGTCTTCAGACAAAACAACGGCGGAGTCCCATAGTGGGATTACATTAAAAAAAATTTAAAAAAAAGTCAGAAGACCGTCTAAATCCACCGAAGTATAGCCGCAAAATTCTCCACGGCGCTTGGAACAACCTCCGCCAAGTATGTTTAAAGAAACTATGAGCAAGAGTAGTTACAGTGAGAGAAATGTACATATTAATTGGTAAACAAACATTATTTGTGGCAATTTTTACAAGTAGTACCCCCAAAAAAACTTTGTTTAGCACACACACATACACAAACACACACCAACAAAAGAAACGGTGTCTTGTTTCCTGTCTCGGATGGCCGTTAAGATGGCTTATCCGTGGTGCCATCGTCTAATTAGCCCATTAGACTGATCTTACATTTATAGTAAGTAGCTTGTTTTAACAATCTTCTAATGCGCTCAACTGCACTCATACACGGCCTTTTGGGTTTAAAGCATGGGTAAAATTTCCTTTTAAGTCTATGAGCTTGATTAATTATTAGAGGAAGCTTCAATTTTCTTTGGCTTTTACCAAATTTAAACAGGAAATCACAACTACTTACTGACCATGAAATTGGTAAGAACTTTTTATTACTAAAGTGATTCTGAGCAATGTTAGTAGTGTGGTAAAAATGTGAAAAATGTAACTTTCCGTTCAGACATTTGAGAAGCAAAATGTTTGTAATGTTTTACACAACGTTAATGGAACAAAGCTTTACGATTAAAAGATCGGCCTCTTGGATTGAAAGGTCATCCTACCAATGCACCCAGTATCTTAATCGAGGACACTTCAGCGAGGTGAATTGGTACATTTCCCACTCGCTGGGTTTTTAACCAATACAAACAGAGACATTTAGTCATTTATCTTCTGGGTTTGACAGTGAAGAGTTTCAAAAGTTTCAAAACTCTGAGGGTGAAATCCTGCCTGAGGATTCCAAAATGATCGAATACTCTCAAATGTCACTAATTCATTGGCCGAGTTCTTCCTTCGGACAATTACAAGACATAATGAATGAGTTTGCACTTCAGTGCCGGAACTCATTTCTCCTGTGTAGTTGTCTGTGTTTTTTGTTTTCTTTCCCAGCTTTTGTAGATTGTGAGTAAAGTTTGTATTGTCAATGGAGAAGCGCAGCTATTACAGCTTCTCTAATTACTTCACTGACCCGTTTTGGTTTGCCATCGTTAGCTGATAGAAAACTGATTAGGCAGATAAAGATTGGTTTGGAACGAGCTTGTTATAAACTGCAATCTGTTGTGGTACACAAATCTGGAGATGAGCCTATAAATTATGACTGCAGCAATGTTTCAGGTAGTGTGCTGTTGTGTGTGCAGGTTGCTTTCAGCGTGTGGCTGTAGGTTGTCGGTTCGGTGTGTAAGTTCATTGTTTTTTTCGTCGTATACATGTGTGGGTACTTCTCTTACACTGGGAGGACTGATGAAATGAAGTTCCCACGATATAAATCATTACATTTTAAAATTTGGTAAGGTTAGATTAAGGTTAGGGTAAGAGTTTTGGTTAGGCAGGCGGTAGCTAGGATTAGGTTAGGTCTCCAGGAAATGGATGCGAGTCAATGTCATGTGCTCAGAGGTGATGGAAAAGCTGATTCTGTGCGTGAGTGTGTTTTTCTGTGTAAATCACGTTGACCCAAAGACGGTAACAGCCACTCCAAATGTCTGCAGATTAATATCCGGGGTCCTTTGTGGTAAATCCCGGCCTTACCGGTTTTGTCTGTAATGTCGCAGCACGGCCTAGTGGTCAGACCGGCTGTCCATTAATGAATAGATCACAGGTTGGAACCAATGAACCTGTTAACCGCCGCCGTGTCTCATCAGAGTGTCCTTGAATAAATACACTCTCTGGAAATCTGTTTCATGCCAAAATTCTGTCCTTGTAGCAATTGAGATGGGACATTTAATTGGATTTTGTTCAAGTAGCTGTTTAATATTTATCTTATTAT
This sequence comes from Brachyistius frenatus, assembly GCF_029030835.1. NCBI lineage: Eukaryota > Metazoa > Chordata > Actinopteri > Embiotocidae > Brachyistius > Brachyistius frenatus. Next base: position 543,633 of record NW_027210740.1, read on the forward strand.
TATTATTTAAAATGATTTATTATTTACTATGAGGAAATAAAATGCATGACGGTTACAGTCTCGTCCAAAGAAGCTCAATGAAAGGTTCATTTTAAATGTTCAGATGAGCAAAGAGTTTTCATTTGTGTATGTCATTTTAAAAGTGCTGGGGAAAGTTAAGTGGGACTTTTCTTTCACGTTACACAATAAATATTCACCGTGATGACGTGAAAAATTTACGGAAATAGGAATTTTCAATAGTTACGGCTGAGGAGATTATTGGATAAAATGGTGAAGGAAGCCTCTTACCGAAGGATTGCGGCTTCCTTTGAAATGCAAGTTTAGTTGGGTTATAACTTTTTATATTTTGATGGCACCAAAATGATCTTTACGGTGATCGAGTGTAAATTCCAAACAGTAGTTCTGTGATTTCTAGGATGCATTTTGCCGACAGGATAGAAAGATTTAGCTGTAAACTTGAAGTTTAGACCCCTGAAAACCTTCCGGTGGTCAAAGTTCAACCACTTGTTTAAGAGTATTTCCAGATACTGAAACTGTGGTTTCATGGAATCCGTAGCTCCAAAACTTTTTTTTTTTTTTGCATGGGAGCTACTGTCTCTCAATCTAAATTTTAAAATACGAACTTTTGTTTCCGTCCATCTCCCTCTCTTTCAGATCCAGTCCACGGCCCCCAAAGCGTCAACGTGGTGGACGTGAGAGCCCGCCAGCTGACGATTCAGTGGGAGACTTTTGGGTACGCGGTCACACGCTGCCACAGCTACAATCTCACGGTAAATTTTGAATTTATCTTACTACAAACTGAAAGAGAGCAAGTGACATTTCCTGGACATGAATTAATCTCCAACATGAAAGTATTATGTCTTACTATTCAGCACTGGAGGCATTTATATTAAAGAAAATGTATCTTCAGAAGGTCAACTACCAGTTAAGTGTAAATACATGTCATGTATTAGATTTTTTTTTTTTTTTTTTTTTACTTCAAATGACTCTTTGTGGCATTAAAATGTGAGAAAGAGAACAGGGGAATAACAAGCTGCTGAATTTGAATGAAATTATAATTTTTTAAAATTTTCACTGAAATATAAATTCTCACTTAAAATTGGAATTTTTTTTTTTGAAGTGAATGTCCACCTCCTTCAACGTTTAGATCCCAATATTGTATTGTAGGTTATTAACACTTTGCAATGCCACTGCTTTAAGTCCATGTAAGAATTGTGACTTTGAGTTCAGCAACACTGAATTCATTTTTTTTTCTCCACTAAGCAATTTGGTCAGAATTGCAAGGTTGCGTGTATTACAAGAGGGCAGCTGTGAATTTCTCGTAATGGTTTTCGACAAGGTTACAGTGGAATGAATGTCACGTTTCACCTTGCTGTGTTTTCCAGGTGCAGTACCAGTACGTGTTCAACCAGCAAGAGTTCGCGGCCGAAGAGTTGATCCAGACGTCGTCGCATTACACTCTGAGGGGGCTGCGGCCCTTCGTCACGGTCCGGCTGCGGCTCGTCCTCGCCAACCCCGAGGGCAGCAAGGAGAGCGAGGAGATAGTCAAACAGACAGAGGAGGACGGTGAGTCAAAAGTTACTAAATGTAACTAAAATGTTTCACAGCAAACTTTATTATAGGACAATGACATAACCAGCTGGTTCATGAAAACTTCAGCCACTCCGGTGTCTGGTGAGTCTCTCCCCGGAGAAACCCTCTGGCTCTCAGACGATGATTCATCGTACATCTCTCACAGCAGTTTGTTTCTTTCAATAAACAAAAGGAGAACAGGCCAGGTGGAGAAACTCGTACGTCTCCATGTGATGGAAGATATTATATTCCAAACAACAGGGTGTAATTAACAAGTGGATTCAGGAACAGCAGAGCGAAGATATTAGAGCATGGAGACAAAAAGGAGAACAACCACAACAAAAAGGAAATAGTATCTAGAAGTTTACGCCTTTTAATTTGGTGTCGATCTTAAGATTTCAATCAGCTGAATTTTTCATGTTCTGAAAAAAAATGGAGGATTGATAAACACTGCAGCGTAACCAATTATCACTGCAAAGTGCGTAACAGACACGCCCGTCCACTAAAGCAAAACGTGAGATAGCCACGCTTGGTGGTGTCTAGACGTGTAAGTTACACGTTTTGGCCGGTAGCGATTTTGGTAATTTGGTAATTAACCTATTGTAAGGTTTCAACTATTCTACTTACAGGAACATGTACTTGGTCTCAAGGCCTTTGTTGCAGCAGCACGGTCACATGATCCATCGTCATGTGACATTTATGTGCGTGTAAGTTTCACGCCTACAAAACGTGTATTACACATGCCGGTCCACTTCAGCAAAACGTGTAACTCTCGCGCCTCAACAGCAATTTAAGGTTTTGCTCGAGTTGGACAGGCGTGTAAATTTCACGCTTTTCCGTGATGCTGTGCTGCGCAGTTTGACTTTGTTTTTTAACAATTCTAAAATAATTTAAGATACTCCACATGTATTGAGATCACTTCTTAAGCAAAAAGAGTTAAAGTACAGACATTTATTCGCAGATGAAGAAAGAGCCTGAACGAAGGTATCGCCAATTGGAGAGCAGCTCCTTCTGATTTGTCCTAAACCCCTTTCAATAAATATAAAAAATAAAAACAATAGCAATGCGGCTGCTCACAGTGAGACGCAAAGAACTCTTAAAGTGAGTAACTGAAGCGACGAATGCGACCGCCATAAGGAAACAGAACAGTCACAAGTGATCTATACTCACTCAGGTTTGAACCTCGCAACATCCAAAAGTTTGCCCTCGAGCAGGATAAGCTACATATACGGGTCACGCTGACATGCATTATTAGCGCCTCGAATATAACTCGTAAACGTTTTGTATTATCTGAAAGCAGCCACATTTTAAACTCCTGTTTCCTTTCCAGAGGGCTCCATGTTCTCCTCAATCAGAACGGAGCGTATGCCCTCATCACCGCCGCTAATAATTCATTGATGCTTCGCATTCCTCTCAACAACGTGCCCGCGATAAACCGGAATAACTCGATTTCCATTAGAGCAACGCCCGATAAGTGGGATAAAAAAAAAACAACAACAACAACATTGTTATAAAGATCCCAAATCTCTCATCTCTCTCCCACATTCCTCGGGGCTCGCTCTTCTTCTCCTGACATCAGAACTAATATCCTTGGAATTTAGCTTCTGGGGAACATCCGCATCTCAGCCTGAGATTTCCTACCTTTACAAGCTGAAAACACACACACACACACACACACACACACACACACACACACACACACACACACACACACACACACACACACACACACACACACACACACACACACACACAGCGAGTTGCCTAAGCCCTTTAAAGAAAGCTAACATGACTGGGGAGTAACAGTTGCTTTGGGGGGGTAGGAGGCAAAAGAAAAAAAAATAGCCTTAATTGTTTTGTTCTTAATTGTTTTTTATTTAACCATCGTTAATCTCCTGGTTGTAATTCAGTAATTAGGGAACAGAACAGCAATTGTTCACACGGAGGCTAATTGCTGTTTGTACGGTAATGGCTTTATAGAGCCGGGGCTCCTGGAAACGAAGCAGCTTCTCTCTCTCTCTCACACACACAAACATATAGAGGGATTTTCTCTTACTTTTTTTTTTTTTTTTTAATCTGGTTGATAAAAATGGAAATAAACTTTAACCTATGTTTAGGGGTGAAATGAGGGATTTGCAATTAAGATATGAAATTACTTTTCTCTCGCTCACAAGGACTCATCTTTCCCCAGTTTACAACGGTAATCTCCGAGTGAGAAGCCTCTCAGGTTTTAATCATGTCTCTCCTAATTGTTTTACCGACCGGATTTACAACATATTAACACGCGCGCACACACACACACACACACACACACACACACACACACACACACACACACACACACACACACACACACACACACACACACACACACACACACACACACACACACACAAACAGTCCAACCCAAACCACGCTAAAGTCAAGAAGCCTTTGGCTATCTCGCTGTGTGGCAACCAGCATTGTTAATTTAACACATCCATTATGGTAGAAAACTGGGCTTCTATCTTGGCTCCATACCGTTTAGAGACTCTCCTTGTTTACTCTAGAAATTCTACTTCATGCCATCGCAATGTTTATAGCCTGAACATTTTACCAAAAAAAAAAAAAAAAGTTGACTTATCTAAAGAAATATACAAGTTAAAGTGTAAAAATAGCTAAATCACATTAAAGTTTGACTGTCAAGAATGTATAGCGTCTCACTGTTGATGATTTTTTTTTTTACCATTAAACAAAAAAAATTTACGAAATAAATGTAATAAACCAAAATGGGAATTATGACAAAATATATAACCGATGAATAAAAAACTTAAATGATGAGCACAGATCTGCTCCTGGTTAGCACGAGTTTCCTCCACCGCCTATAAATATCTCTTGTTTTAGAAGTTGATTCTGCCACTTGACCTTTTGTGCTTACTGTGAGTTACTGTTTCTGGTAGATTAAGCACGTAAGTATAAACAAGTAAGCAGTGCGTTTTCACACTTCACATCTCGATATAGGAGAATAAGTCCTTAAGCTACCTCCACTGGAAGCAAAACACCAAAACATTTCTACGATTCAACTCAAAGTCAATAAAATATTCGTCAAAAAAAAAAAATCAATCTAAAATCAACATCAGTGCCTAAATTAACTCTTAAAACACAATTTAACAGAATGATAACGGTTGTATATCGAATTGGAAAAAAAAAAAAAAAAAAGAGTGAGGTCGGTACGTTGGCTTTTATCCGTCCTTTTGTATGTGTGTGTACTTTAAGTTTGTTTTCCTTTCTTGTTCTCTCTGCAATTTGAAGCCACACACACACACACAAACAAACACACACACACACACACACACACACACACACACACACACACACACACACACACACACACACACACACACATAGACTTGCCTCAGAGACAAATGTCATGTCCACTTATTGTACACACCAGCCCATTAAGCTAACGATGAAACACCTATCTGTCAGGTGGCTGTCAGGTCAGCTCAATACCACGGCTTTACTGCCAGGCCTCTTATTTATCAAACGGGGTGCCAGAGGAAGTGAAGCGAGGCTGTCTCAACCTTTCTTTCTCCAAAAAGAATTATGTTACGCAACTGTCTCGCATTAGCAAAACTTGTGTAGTATCATTAAAATACCCTTTAAAAGAAGACAACGTGTTAAACCTTCCTCGGAGTCCTGATTGCTTCCCAATGACTCCGTCTCCCTATGAGTGAACCGGAATCACCATGACAACGTAGACTTCAAGGCTCAGTTACGAAACCCAAATAAAACAGAGTCTAGATTTGTATTATTTAGTTAAACTTTTGCGTACGTGAGGATAGACGACCAAGACAAGCAGTCCCTGTTGGCAACATTTGTGGACGAGGATTGGTGTGGAACACGCTGAGCAAATATTCGCCTTCTTTGCATTGAAGGTTTTTAGGTTTTAAATGCATCTATTACTATGTAGTCCGCAGCTATTGGCTTGTGTTGTCAAAGAGTACTTTTAAAATCAAAAATACAATGCAATTGCAATTTCAAACAAATTAAAGTTGTGTTTGCATTTCCTTTACGCACTAAAAGGCAATTTGTATATCCTTGAAATCTATCAAATGTTCCTTACACATAAGCCATTTTGCATATTTTACATCATTATATACTCATTTGTTTTCTGAAGTCATGAGTAAATCGCGGTGAAATAATTAATGAAATTTAAAGGCCATAGAATCTGTTGAATTTACAGTGAAGAAAAACAGAAGGGTTGAATGTTATTCTAAGACAGCGATAATACCGTGTAGCCGACTACATATGTGTTTACCATGACATACGATACAACGACCAAAGACGGTGGCTCGAGTTGTTTTTTATCTGTCAGGCTTTGCCATGCTTAAAGTGCTTCTCAAAGACAAACAGCAGATATTATACAAACCGATCTCAAATCCCTGTGTTTATATCCTTATAAACACCCCCAGCACTGATAAAGAGAAAAAAAAATGATCCCCTTATTCAGAGGGCAATGACAGTCAAATGAGATTTACTAATCCTGTTATCGTCGAAGCGCAGGGTCTTCCCTAAGATCACAGTCGAAGGAAAAACAACAATAACCGACATCCGCTTTGTTTTTGTTTGTTTTAGTGTTTTAGTTCTCCAGAGCTGTCACTTTTAGAAAAGACAATTTAATCGAAGTGCATTAGCGGTTGTAGAAGTGTGCTCACTATCTGTGCACTTTAAATCATTTCAATCATTTGTTTGGTCGACATATGAGCATAAAATATTGTAAAAAGAGGTTTGAAATGAAAATAATAATAATAAAAGATTCACCTTTATTGACTAAACCCTACCAAATTGAGTTCAGGTTAAAAAGAATAATATACTAATATATCAAAAACCTGCTGGTTGCCACCTATTCTTTACGGCAATAATTACATATTTACTACAGAAATCATACTGTGTGAAATTTGAACGTCAAATGAAAGATTTTTAAAGCTTTTATAACCAAAGAGCAGCTTTCAAAACAATATTATTGCTTTCATACATTTCCGAATGGTCGCAAATTGTAACAACTAATACAAATCTGCCCTATAATCCTGATATCGAAATGTGACATTTAATCCATCCAAGATGTGCGTATTTGTTTCGAGGGAAGATGAACCTGTACCGTAATGAAATCTTGAACAACACGAAGAATGACTTAGTGAAAATAAAGATGGATTACTCTGTGTTTTTACATGTGAACATGAGCCAGAATGAAGTCTTTTATCCCAAATTGAGATTTGAAAAGGAAAATATGTCATATCTAAAAAAAAAAAAAAATGACATTATGGCAGTAGAGTGTATTAAAATAGATGAGGGGGGTTTTAAACACCATGCATGTGCATTTACAAAATGACTTCACAATAAGTTAACTCACCAATCATACAGATGATGTGCTATTTCTATACATAGTACTGTGGAGTTTAGTTATCATGAGTGTCTGCAGACAGGTGCAGAATAAGAATTGTAATGATGACATTGAAGACTGGGCAATGTCAGAATTTTTTTTTTATACTATCTGGTATTTTAAAAAAAGTTGTTATTGGCTTCTAAATTTCAATACCAAGGCTACATCTACATCCAATGACATATTTGTTTTAGAAGAAAATTGGTATCGCTGGTATAAAACCGTTTTAAAAAAAATGCTGTTTCCAATTTCACACACCAATTCTTCAAGTCACTGTTTATAAATAATATCAGTTGTGAAACTTAAAAACTAGTCACATAGAAGATATGAATGCTTATTGTTTTTTATGAACCGTACGCTAACTTAGAAAAATAAGCTTCGGCATCGCAGAAGTGGAGTAAAGAAACGTCTATTTTTTGCTGGATTACGACGTGTTTACTTCAATCTTAAAATATCACGTAATGCAAATAGTCCCCAAATCACGAATAAACATCTTTTTTTTGCTTTTTACTTTTGCAAATAGCTGCAACAAAATCATATAAACAACCAGGTCTGCTGCTTACTGAAATAAAGAGAGCCAAAGACACGAAAGCCAGAGAGGAAACACAGATTCATCCTATGCCAGTAAAGATAATTTGAACTGAACTGAGAATTCAAGCGAGGGGTTAAAGAGACAGAAAACTAGGAAGCGGAAAAGAAAGGAGGAAAAAAAAGAAAAGAAAACGGAGTCGGAGAGAGCGAGGGAGAGACAGGCATGTTGAAGAGAGAGCTGCTGGCATAATAAAGCAGGCCGTTCATTGTGCAGCACGATGGAAGTTAATCAAGTTATGATTAATGTGTTACATCTGCCGTTATCTTTTCAATGAAGCCTGTTTTCTTCTGTCTCAGTCTCCGAGGTGCACGCACGCACACGCACACGCACACACACACACACACACACACACACACACACACACACACACACACACACACACACACACACACACACACACACACACACACACACACACACACACACACACACACATATGTCAGGGTGCACGCAGTGACTCATAGAAGGCTCAGACTATACACACAAACAGATCCACACAAACCAAACAAAACCAACCACCCAGATATTCACCGAAATGTAGGTAGACACTGTGCAACATGGAAGATGAAAGTGCACACACAAACACAAACGCACGCAGAAGTGAGTGATAAGGCGTTGAATAAAAATGGCAGCATCTAATTGCATTTCTTTGTTAGGGGTAATTTGATACGCTCCACAGGCTGGGGCCCGTAATCAACACCTTGGAATTACTAATCAAAATATTCTTCTGTTAGACTTCTATGACAGTTTGTTCGTGTGCGTTTGAGTGCGTCTGTTCCCGCGTTGCGCCTCCATAAACCGCGACTCACCGCGGTTCACGACGGGGTTTTGATTTTGTTTTTTTGTTTTATTATTCTGTCAAAGGATGTTTTTCTATAATTTCCTCAATTCAAGTGTGTCTTTTTACAGTGTTCTGCTCTGTGGGCCTTGAAGGTAAACAACTTTTCACGGTGTTGGTGTCTTTGTTTCTGTAACAGTTCAAATGCTGGAAACTGTTGATAAGGAAAGACTGTAAAATATGAAATAATACAAAAACATAGCGGTGTCCGCTTTAACATTAAGTCACGCCGGCTGTCTCTCATTGACCCTCTCAATTGTACACATACTACGTGCAACGGTACATACTTTGCAAAGGTATCTGCAGTATATACTAAAAGCAAAAAAAAAGAAATAGTATGCGATTTGGAACAAAGGGTAAGTCAATAAGTCTATAAATATAGACTCAAATAAACTGTGGAATTAAAAAAAAAAAGAATAAAAATAGCTTAAAATTTTGAAATTTGGTCTGAATTCTTTGAATCTTAGGCCGTGCCAGAGTTTCATGGCTTGAAAAAGTTGCAAGAGTTCTTTGAAACTCTGGAGGTCATCCTTAAAGCTGTTGACATTTTCAAGAAAAATGGGTGACGGCACCCCAATTCTCGGACGTAAAAGGGAAATGCTGTGGCGCATCCGTCTTCTTTGTTCGATTCAATTTGAGGCTGGAAACGTCTGAACTTCCCGAGGTGTTTTTAAAAAAAAAAAAAAAAGCTTTTATTTCTGTGTTACGTTTCAGGCATTTAGCTGAAAGTGACTGCCACTGCGAAACGACATTTCTGTTGACTTACGCTAGCCGTAGTCGTTGATTAATAACCTGAACCCAACCCTTAACTACTCTGATCCTAAATCTAACCTTTAACCAGGACTTCATACTAAAATCCAATGATTTATGTTATGGAAAAATAGCTTTTTTTTTAATTCCCAAAATGAGCCCGTTTAAACATATTAATGTCCCCAATATGTAAGTAACAAGTACACACACACACACACACACACACACACACACACACACACACACACACACACACACACACACACACACACACACACACACACACACACAAATGCACACTCGTAAACACACACATGCATCTTAGCACATTTGCAGTCAGTGGCCCCCCCCCCTTGCTTTCTTCCCCCTTACCCCCATCTCCTCTCCCCCTCCCCCCTCCCATGGCGCTGTTTGTCTCTTTCTCCTTAACATTTAGAACAATTCACACCTGTCAGTGTGCGTTTCGTGCACTTTGTGTCTCAGTATTGTGTGTGACTGCATGTGCCTGTGTTTATGTGTGTGTGTGTGTGTGTGTGTGTGTGTGTGTGTGTGTGTGTGTGTGTGTGTGTGTGTGTGTGTGTGTGTGTGTGTGTGTGTGTGTGTGTGTGTGTGTGTTTTTTACCATTTGACAGCTTCACTCCCAGACGAGGTGTCTGACACCTCTTCTTCTTCAGTCGGCATACTTTGGTGCAGACGTGTGAAAGCACGTGTCATTGCTGAAAACACACACAAACACGTGAACACTGTTGTTACCAGGTAGAGTTTACTACCATGAGGAAAGTGTGTGTGTCTGTTTGCATGAATAGGAGGAGAGATGTGTAGCGCCGCCACTGCTCGGCATCTCATGATACGCCAGTAATCCTCCCAGCGATTATTTTTTTTTGTGTGCTAAATGCCAGCTCTGGGATGTTGACAGTAATTATCTACAAACAAATAAATATTTGGGCATACTTTGTTCTTTTCTTTCTTTTTTTACTCTTTTTACACGCTGGATTTGAGATGTGCTGCATATGTTGGGAAAACGTTTAAGTTTTTATTCAGTCACATTGTTCTTATTTTATCCATTATAGTCCACACCCTACATAAATAGTCCAACAAATGGCTACTTAAAATTTGCCCGTTGGTAACTTGTCACGTCAGCGATATACAGTAACTGTCAGTTACGATAAAACAGGCCATTCTTGAGTTGAGTGTCCAGACTGTCAGCCCAAATCCGGTTTTATCGTCACATCCAGATTGTATCCAGATCGATTTTTGAAAGTCTGAACAATAGCAAAAACGTCGTTACCACAGCAACCCCGTGCAGATAGGTCGGCCACGTCTGGACGCACCGAAATGCGATCTGTTCACTTGTAAATAACAGTTTACTGTAAATAACAGCTAATACTAACCATGACACATTTTTTTTTTGTTTGTAGTTATATCCAGTTGAAATAAATGTTTCCATAAAACCGGGGAACAATAAACAGGACTGATTTTGAACAGGCTTAAATCTAAAAGTGACCGTTTCAGCCAGCACAGTTAAGTGTCACCATGCAAATGTGAGGAAACTGCATCGAGCTCTAAACTAAATTCAGACATTATGTGAAAGTTTTCCCTTGACTGGAGACAGTTGGTCCATTGACATTGAATTAGTAATTGACTTTGTAAGCTAATAGAGTTTTTTGTTTAAGGTTTTTCCATCCAAATGAGTTTGATTTGAATGTCGGGTTCCCAGCGGTGAGTCCGAAAATCTGCCGCGGCTGCTGTCGTTTTCTCTCAGCAGTTGTTCCATTTATTCTGCCGTCTACGGGGCTGCTTTGGGATTTATCTCTCCATGACATTATTACAGCTTGTCTGTCTCCCACTCATCTTCGGATGAGGCTTCTTTTAATTTCACAAATCGCACCTGAGCTGCACGGTATTACAGCAAATACCTGAAAGTCATAGCTCCGAGTTAAACTTATCTCAATGCGTGTTTTGTGTCATCGAAGAGCTGATTAAGAGCCGAGGAGAAGCTCCGATGAACTGAAAACTGCATTTAGTGCGAAATATTACTCTATACTTTGCCATAAGTTGGAAAGACGTATCAAAATGTTCCAACTACCTTCTCAGCATTGGTAGCGTGTCCCATCATTGTTCCTCACAAACCTGCTGTTTGCGCAACATTTGCATTGTTTTGGTTTATGGTTTAATGTGTAAAGCCCATGTAGATTCCCATGTGAAAACCTTCCCATGTATGTATTTTTCCCATCTTATCATATGTTGTAACATTTGTTAAATATGTCGGGAAACATGGGAAAAAGAAATACCCAATGAAGGACGACGTTAAACAGTTGCAACTTTTCCTTATTCTTGTTTAATGAATGCTGAATCAATACTCAAGTGTTTAATGCAAATCAGCAATACTTATGACAGCACTTACTTTTCAAAAAAGTCTCTTTCAGTTCACTTCTTGCTCTGGACTTGTCAGCACACAAAAAACACCATAATATGATTCAAAGAACTTTGAGCTTCTCTGACTATAAGAATTATTATGAAACGCCATGTCAAACCTAATTGTTGCAAATGTCCTCCATGATAACATTTTCTGGATGAAACAGCGGGTCTCGCTCTGCCTCACAGGGGAAAAACGCCCCATAATTAGATTTTGGGTAACTTAATATTTCTAAGGACTAGGCTCCCAGATATTTGAAACTTTTTGCTACACTTCAATAATGGAATTAAATTACGAGGGAAGTGCAATTTAATATGCATAATCTTCCTCCTTTCTTGTTTTTCTTTCTCGGTCCTCTCCTCTCTTCACTTTCTTTGCTCAATGCTTTTTATTATTCCTTCACTTTAATATTTGAATTCTCTTGTAGACTCTGCGTTTCATGTGCAAACTGCTGTATATGCCCACAAGAGTGACATTTTTCATGAATGTGGAGGATTGGAGTTCGTATTCTAGTATGTCATGGATATATCATGCTCCGTTTACTTGTTAGTTTTCAGACTTTTTTCCTCTCTTTCGGTTGGTTGTTGCAAGATCTTGTATTAATGCTGGTAAAATAGAGCAATGATAATACCAGTAACTCATTACCACTATTATTCTGACATTTTCCTCAAGTTACCCTTGAAAAAATGTGATTGCCGCTCAAATTATTTGCCGTTTCCGATGGCTTCTACACTGTTTGACACTTGTGCCCCAAAGTGGCGTTTTTGTCTCAGTTCAATGATATAAACACGAACATCCCACTTCACACGTCGAGTATGAGTATTTATTGATGTTATAATGTGGTACGTTTTGTCTCCGCAGTGCCCGGCTCGGTGCCGATGGAATCTCTGCAGAACACGCCGTACGAAGAGAAGATCTTCATGCAGTGGAAAGCTCCCAACGAGACCAACGGGGTCATCACGCTGTACGAGGTCAGTCCAAGACTTCTACATTACAGGCTCGTGGCACAGGTTATCTGTTTCAATAACCTTCGAGGTGTGAAAGCGTGAAACGCAGCAGTGGGAGTGCCACTTCATGAAGTATAATCCAATCCAATCCACTACAACTGGCCTTAAAGCTTATTAAAATCCTCATTATGATGATCAGTTTTTTACATGAATGTGATAAAAAAAAAAAAAAAAAAAACTGCGGTTTTAAACTTTTAAAGCTTTAGTTGTGTTTGTTTCTAATAGGCTGCAATGTTTTGACAGATGAGTGAATTAAAATACAACCAGATGAGCTTGTCAAAACCAATTATTTTCTTATCAATATCAATTTACCTAAGAATTTCAGAGCTTCATTTTTCTTTTGAATTGAACCATTTTTGACTTGAAATGACAAGTTGATTGACTTTATTTTTCAGCATTGACTAAACCAAATTTTTAAAACTTGATTTCATGACTTTAACTACAGTTAATGGTCTAAATTAAAAGTTTAAGTAACGCTTCAAATGTCTCGATACTAATAGAAAAATCACTCGTAACTTTACAGTTAAAGGTAGTTTATATATTATAATAATAATAATAAGCGTTATTTGTATGGCACCTTTCATACAAGAAATGCAGCTCAAAGTGTTTTACAGCAAGGAAATAACATGAAATATTGCACATAAAGACAGACCTAAAGGAACATTGAAATACTGCAAAAGAATCAAATTCATAAAATTAAAAAAAAAAAGAAATATGCATTTTTAAAGTCACCGTAGTTCAAGTGCAAGATAGCTTCAAGAGTAGCGTGGTGAAGGCTAAAGTATTAAAGAACTAAAACACATTGAAGCTTGTTTTGAAGTTGGCTAAACAGATGTTGGTTCAGCGTTATAAGTTCGTCAGATGTCCTGATAAAGTTCAGCTTGTAGTGCATCACCACGGCTATCTTTGAAACCACTGAGCTGTGACAGTTTGTGAAGCCGAGGGTTGCAGGTTTGATCCCAGGTGTGATGCTGATGTCGTGTCTCATTTCACCTCGGCTGGCCTTTCAGCAGCTTTCAGCTTTTATTACGACTGCAGCAGAAACTAGAGTCCGCCTGTCTGTCCCGGATAGAGACAAAGAGAGGAGGGAGGGGAGGGGAGGAGGAAGAGGTCATCATATTTTTATACGCAGACAATATCGATTTGCACGTAATTTCACAGACAGACATGATACTGATAATTGTAGAAAAGCTAAAAGGAGAGCCGGGGAACTGGTTGAGCGGCGTTTTTCAAGAATGATACTTGAAAAAGTATGATACTTGAAAACCAAGTGAAGCTGAAAGTGAGAGAGAGAAAGAGAAAGACAAACTGCTCAGAGGGAAGACGTAAGAGAAGACGAGTCAGGGGGAACTGAAAGAAAGTAGGAAAAGAAGACGTTCGGAAAGAAGGGAAACTCCGACTATTTTCTATCGGAACGCTGTCACATCTTTTTTCCCACACTTGAAATGTAAATCTGAAACGCTTTCAACAAGCAAATGAGCAGCAAGTTTTGGGACACACCGACTGCGTGTCAGCTGCGGCTGAAGGTCCTGTTATTGAATCGACGAGTTTCTCTTCAGCATTGAACTTTTGAGGTCCGACAAGTGACGAGTTGTGAACAAAAAAACAAAAAAAGCCAGGAACGTGTTTGTTTTTTTGTTTACCCGCATTCATAGCGAGACACACAGACCAGGTCAAGATTTTCTTCTTGATGTGATCGATGACGATGACTTGATATAACCGTTAACAGTTACGTTTGTCTACACCAAACTGCATTTCTGAATGAGGACATCGTCACGGGAAAACAGGGGTAAAAACACAGACTTTTACGAACTATAAAGATTCCCTCACGCGCAGGAACGGCAGTGTTGTTTGTACCGTATGCAATCCAGCAGATCCCTTTCAGGCTGCAGCCGATTGGTCTTCGAGGGTGAGTTCTATCCTGTAATAAATACGAACACTGAAATTAAATGAGATGTGAGCAGCAATTCAGAAGTGAGTGAGAAAGAGAGAGAGAGAGAGAGAGAGAGAGAGAGAGAGAGAGAGAGAGAGAGAGAGAGAGAGAGAGAGAGAGAGAGAGAGAGAGAGAGAGAGAGAGAGAGAGAGAGAAAAGCAGAACTTGGACACAAAGAGAGAGGAGAGACTTCTCCCATGACAGTCCTTGAGACAATGTTTGGGAATGAGTGAGGAGAGAGAGACGTGGGTGTATTCTTGTGTGTGTGTGTGTGTGTGTGTGTGTGTGTGTGTGTGTGTGTGTGTGTGTGTGTGTGTGTGTGTGTGTGTGTGGTTATAGATGGTTTATTCGGGTTGAAGTTGAGTTGAGCCCTCTATCTAATGAATTATTGACCCGTTCTCTGTCTCCTGTCGGCCTCTTATATCACTGCATCAAGGAGCTACCTCTCACCAAGACCTGGCAGGGCTTTTAGTGTGTGTGTGTGTGTGTGTGTGTGTGTGTGTGTGTGTGTGTGTGTGTGTGTGTGTGTGTGTGTGTGTGTGTGTGTGTGTGTGTGTGTGTGTGTGTGTGTGTGTGTGAAAGCAAGTAAAAAGACTGAAGTACCAAGAAGAGGAATGTGTGAACTTGTGTAAGTTAGTGAGTTTTTGAGTGTAACAGTCTGAGTGTATGTTTGTGAGTACACGCGAGAGAATGAGTGATGTAATGATTAAAAAGTGGGTGTAGTGGAAATTTATAAGAAAAGTTTGCAAATCCCTTTTTATTTTTTTGTTACTATCTTGCGCCTTAAGTTCGACAGTGTTTCTCCCATTTATGTTTTTTTTGCTGATACAGGAATCACATTTCTGCTTTCACTCTCATCACCATTTTTATTTCCAAACACATTTGCCTTTAAAACTAGATGACTGCAGTGATATGCAAGCTGCTGCAAAAAGCACAGCCAACGCAGCTTCCATTGTTTTCAGTGATGTATAGTTCCTCAGATCATTGCTATAAACATTAATCGCACACAAATGCTAAACTTTTTTTTTTTTTAATACATTTCAAAGTTGTAGTCTTGGCCCTGTGATAGACTGGCAGCCTGTCCAGGGTGAACCCTGCCTTCGCCCAATGTGAGCTGGGATAGGCTCCAGTCCCCCCCTCCGTGACCCTGTTCAGGATAAAGCGGGTATAGATAATGGATGGATGGATGGATGGAAGTAGTAGTCATAGTTTTCATCTCAATACTAAAAGAGTATATATATGTTGTATTTTAGCTGCTTTTTTTCCCCCACTCGCCTTGAAAAACAAACAAACTCCCCCATCTTGTAACGCGAGCACATCTTATTGTGGCAGCACCTTCCTCATATATGATAGTCTCTATTTTCCCCGAGCCATTTCTTTCTTTCTTTCTTTCTTACTTCCCAACATCTATTTCTCCTCTCTTTCTGCTCGGGACAAAGACTCACTCAGTACCATGTCTGAAACCTCCATTAGACCTCGACCCAGAGCTTGAAAAAGACACAAAAAAACAACAACAACAAAAAAAAGACCACTCTCCCCAGCCCGTAAAACCCCCAGTGGGACCGCCATCAATTTAGCCGTGTTTTGTGTCGATTTCATTAATATCAATCTAAGCTTCCTGCCCTCTCAGCCCGGGCGGAGGCGGCACGACTCGGTATCATCTGTTAAACATATCAGAGACTCAACACAATGCGCGGCTATTAGAGATAATTACTATAATTGCAGCTATTGACAGGATTAAAGGCATCATCTGCAACATCTAAAGGGGCTCTTGTTGTGTCCTATGTCCTCTGTTGTCTTTTTTTTTTTTGTCCCCCACCCACCGTGTGTCCCTGGCTCTTCAGAACGGAAACCAGATAAATTACACCTAGGACAAAGGCGAGGACGGGGCGGGGGGAGGGTGGGTTGGATAGATCTGCAGAGGTGAAGAGCGGCGAAGAGAGATAAGGAGAATTAGAAGAACGAAGACGGGAGCTGGAGAGGAGATAAAACATCAAGTGAGCAAAGTGGGAACGCGCCGGAAAAAGAAACGGTATTCGTCGTGTGGCCTGATTACAGGAATAAATCAATGTGCAAATATGACCACTTCATCGCTTGTATCTATTACTATAATTACAGCTAATTACAGGATTAAAGGACACATCTGGGGTGAGATCAAAAGGGATCACCCCCCCCCCACAGACACACACACCCTCCGCTCCCTGTGGTCCTCTGTTCATCTGAGAAAATGTTAGATAATGTGGAAAAAAAATGTGTTTGAGGGTCGGGTGGAGCTGAGGTGGCAAGAGAGGAGAAACATTGTTGATAATTCAGAGAATAAAATATCAAAACGTGGCAAACCTGTTGCTTTTTAAAACCGAATAATAGTCTGAATTTAATTATTTTGTTTCTTTTAAATCCCCTTTTGTATGATGTGCATTCATCAATAAGTGTAGTGTGTTGTAACTATGCCCATATTCGCTTTTAATACATTTGATTCATAACATTATACCAACGTGAGGAATATACGTACATAAATCTCATTCCCCTGCGTGATTTTCCCCCTCGAATGTCTGTTGTGTTTTTCTTGCCTTGCTTTGGTTTGTTTGTTTTCTTTTTGGACATTTTGAGATATACAGTGCATCCGGAAAGTATTCACAGCGCTTCACTTTTTCCACATTTTGTTATATTACAGCCTTATTCCAAAATGGATTAAATTCATTTTTTTTCCCTCAAAATTCTACACACAATATCCCATAATGACAATGTGAAATACATTTTTTTTTAATGTTTGCAAATCTATTAAAAATCAAAAATGAAAAAAATCACATGTACATAAGTATTCATAGCCTTTGCCATGACACTCAAAATTTAGCTCAGATGCATCCTGTTTCCACTGATCATCCTTGAGATGTTTCTACAACTTGATTGGAGTCCAACTGTGGTAAATTCAGTTGATTGGACATGCTTTGGAAAGACACACCGTCTATATAAGGTCCCACAGTTGACAGTACATGTCAGAGCACAAACCAAGCCATGAAGTCCAAAGAATTGTCTATAGACCTCCAAGACAGGATTGTATGGATGCACAGATCTGGGGAAGGGTACAGAAACATGTCTGCAGCATTGAAGGTCCCAAAGAGCACATTGGCCTCCATCATCCGTAAATGGAAGAAGTTTGGAACCACCAGGACTCTTCCTAGAGTCGGCCGCCCGGCAAAACTGAGCGATCGGGGGAGAAGGGCCTTAGTCAGGGAGGTGACCAAGAACCAGATGGTCACTCTGACAGAGCTCCAACGTTGCTCTGTGAAGAGAGGAGAACCTTCCAGAAGGACAACCATCTCTGCAGCACTCCACCAAGCAGGCCTGTATGGTAGAGTGGCCAGACGGAAGCCACTCCTCAGTAAAAGGCTCATGACAGCCCACCTGGAGTTTACCAAAAGGCACCTGAAGGACTTTCAGACCATGAGAAACTAAATTCTCTGGTCTGGTGAAACAAAGATTGAACTCTTTGGCCTGAATGCCAAGCGTCATGTTTGGAGGAAACCAGGCACCACTCATCACCTGGCCAATACCATCTCTACGGTGAAGCATGGTGGTGGCAGCATCATGCTGTGGGGATGTTTTTCAGCGGCAGGAACTGGGAGACTAATCAGGATGGAGGGAAAGATGAATGCAGCAATGTACAGAGACATCCTTGATGAAAACCTTCTCCAGAGCGCTCTGGACCTCAGACTGGGGGAAGGTTCATCTTCCAACAGGACAACGACCCGAAGCACACAGCCAAGATAACAAAGGAGTGGCTTCGGGACAACTCTGTGAATGTCTTTGAGAGGCCCAGCCAGAGCCCAGACTTGAACCCGATTGAACATCTCTGGAGAGATCTGAAAATGGCTGTGCACCGATGCTCCCCATCCAACCTGATGGAGCTTGAGAGGTCCTGCAAAGAAGAACGGGAGAAACTGCCCAAGAATAGGAGCCAAGCTTATAGCATCATACTCAAAAAGACCTGAGGCTGTAATTTCTGCCAAAGGTGCTTCAACAAAGTATTGAGCAAAGGCTGTGAATACTTATGTACGTGTTATATTTTTGTTCTTTATTTTTCATAGATTTGCAAAAATTTTAAACAAACTATTTTCACTTTGTCATTATGGGATATTGCATGTAGAATTTTGAGGAAAAAAATGAATTTAATCCATTTTGGAATAAGGCTGTAACAACAAAATGTGTAAAAAGTGAAGCGCTGTGAATACTTTCCGGATGCACTGTAAGTATTCAGACCAAAGTTAATTTCATTGAACCGATGTTATGAGCAATGACAAACACAACAAAAACAATCAGATAACGGTGCTACCGTACTTCATTTCATCAGTCTACGGAACACTTGCCAATCATCATCATCAATGCAAGCGGAAGTATTTCATGATGTTAAACAAATTCAAATAAATAAGTAAAAGCCTTTATTTCACCCTAACGATAAGACTGAGCCATTGTTCGGTCCGAAATGAAGGTCAAGCCCTTTACGGACCGTCAAAGAACCGCATTGATATCCAAACATAACATATCCAGAAAAAAAAGAGAGAAAAAAAAGTGCAAACAAACAATAAAAGAACAAGATAAATATCTGTTTTTTTAAACTCCAAATTCTCCAATTTGGTAATAAACTTTAAGGACTAAACTGCTACAATAAATTCCTACTTGAAACTTTTGGAGACGACCACATTAAAACCAGATTAGACTGATTGAATGCCGAGTTTTACTGTAATCTCCTTAACTTGTTATAGTGCCTTTAATTGGCACCTAATCTGATCAATATGTCTATTTTAGCTGACATTTATCTCAATTCAGAGTAAAAAAAACAAATAATCTGACACTTAAGATTCATGGATACGTCAGTCTATCCCAGCTCCGCTTGGGCTAATCACCAAAACAAAGAAAATCAAGTGGAGAATTTGTCATCTTGTAAACTTTTATTCCAAAGTAATGAATTTGGGATGAAATGGACATCATGCCAAGTGGACAAAGTGGCTCATTTGAAGTCCCTGCTGTCTTCCCCTAAAAGGAGATTAGAGCAAATTTGATGTAGGATTTTTATTGTGATCTTCTTAAACTGGCATGGGGGCAGTTTAATTGGCACTTAAACCGGTCAGTAGATGTCGGGAATTTAGCTGCAACTACGTTAAATGTCAGAAATTAATATAATTGGTTTGAAACGGTTGAATTTGTGCCGTGTGGTTTGACACGCCTACAAATATAGTGATCGAGAGAATCGCCCACTTTTCGGAGCTCAATTTTTTTAATGTCGGTCAGTTTGGGCGGAAAATAAACATAAAGCCATGTCAGGAACAATACCAACTGTTTAATACGCTTATAAAGATAAGCTGAACGTACAACTGGAGGCTTCCCTCTAATTGGTTTAAATGAATCAATATCTTATCCCATGCAAGTATCCCCCGCAACTTTACGTACCCTCCGCGACCCCCCGCGATAACACAAAGATATCTACGGTTACTGAACCGACGTGCACAAAAACACAGATCATGACCTAGTCAGTCCCTTCTTTAATGGCCTTATCAGACAGTTCAAGCGTTGCAGGTGCTCCCTGTTAGCGTCTACCTCCCCCGCTACTCTCTGCACAGTTATTTCTGAACCCCCTGCTGGCTTAACAGATGCTGGTGTTAACATTGATCTGACTAAAGCAGTTGAGCAAATCGTGACGTCGCGGCTTTGCCGGTTCGGTTTCGACCAGGAAAACAAAGTGAGAAATTTTGACGCTTCAACGGCATCGAACGCGTCGCAACTCAGCCGTGTCATTTTCAATGCTTTTCTTTTCAAATCTGCCGTGTTTGAGGAAAGGAATGGTCTTTTTGTTGTGGAAATAAATACAATTTACGGTAAAACCAAAATTTGTTTAATCGATTAAACACTGATTTGTGAATTACAATAAATTGTACTTGTCAGTAATCAGTTGTAGCCTCCTCTGTGGAGGCCAAAGGTCACCAAAACACTTTACTGTTATTGACAAGCAATACCATCCTTTCTAAGGCAAATCTATGCCGGCTTTCAAGCTTGAGTACACCAAAGTGCCCTAATTAAACATATTTTTGTATAGATTTTTTGGGGTAACCAACTTTTTTGTTTTAAAAATATCATTATTTAAACTGTGAAATGTATTGCTTAGTCTGCATGTTTTTTTCAAAAACCTGAGGCATGAAGTCAAGCACGTAAAAACCAATCCAGTTTCCCTATTGAAAAATACGGTGCGTATACTGTAAAATTGACAGATATCTTTACATACAAGCAAGTGAGAACATGATCTGAACCATTACCTAAATGAAAATAGGTTTCTAACCTAATTTATTCCATTTTCTTTGAATGACTACGGTGATCGTTTTCGAACATCAATCTTAAAGTAAGAAGTAAAACCAAAACTTTTATCACAGAAGAGACAGATCAGCCAGACATTTTTTTTTTTTAAAGCCACAATAAATATCTTATTTTGTTGGTAAGCTATGAAGGCTGGTTCGAACACCTGCGACCATCCATCTCCGTGCAGTGGCCAAGGCCTTCCTGCTGCTCAAAATTCAGCGGCAAAGACGGGGGCGGGGGGAATTTATGACTGTTCTGCTGACAAACCTTTCAGCTGTTAAATCCAACTCACCAAAGCAATAGTTTGCTGGTACAGTATTTGGTTATTCCCGTCTGTTTTTTGTGTGAGAATACTTTTATTCTCCCAACGCCTCTGTCTTCAGTAAAGTCTTTAATCAATCACAAAAATTGACACCGGCAACCGGTCTCACGTTGATTTCCTCCACCGCTGGGTCATTGAGTCCTTTTACTGTTTACTCGTAGCTGACGTGCAAAACAAAACGTTTAAAACGCTTCAAAAAATCTAAGCGGGCAAGCAGCCATTAAGGAGAGACAAAGGTCAACAGACGTTAATGCAAAGTTACAAATAACCTGAATTTTAAGTTTTTAAACAAATAATTTTAAGCATGTTTGAGACAAAAAATGTAATTTGTGGAACAAAAAAAGTTGACGGGCAGCTTGTTTTGTTGATTTGAACTCACCTGGTTTCTAATACCACAATCAAGGCAAAACATACAGCGTTCCTGAAGTGAACTTGAGTCTGAACGCCAGTTCAGACCAAATATTCGCGATGAAGTTTTAGAACGTTTCAAGGAATGGGCTTCTCCAAATCCTCAACCCTCTCATTCTTTTACGTTTTCAAAGTTTCACTACTATAAATAGAACAAAAATGCAAGTAAGTCACTATTACTGTCTTTGTTGGTGTTTTAAGGTGCCAAAAATTTACATCCAGAGAATCTGGCAGTTAAAATGAAAGCGCAGCACCGTTGGTTGGCGCTATGAAGACGTGACACCGTCTCTTCTGGCTGCCAACTGCCAGGTTTCAGCATGTTGCAAATCATATCATCGCAAATCTTTGGTCCGACTGTGATTAAAATGTAGAGAAAAAGAGGGAACACGGAGTGTCCGCATGCGTACGACATGTCCGGAGGCCGCTTTGTATTCTCAGTCGTCTACAAGGTCTGACCGCTATTTCAGAGGCGGGGAAATAGAAGAAGGAACGGACAAACGGTGGATTAAAGAAGTAAACACGAACTCGTCTATATGTAGAAACCATACGGGTTACACTTTATTGATACCTTCTAAATGTAAACAGAGCCAGGGTCAGGACATTAATACTAAAGAGTAAGAGGCAGTCTCATCCAAACATTCAGCTTCTTTCCCGTCTCGTCTCTCCACTCTCTCCTTCCTTCTATCCTCCGTATTGTTTTTCAGTTCTGTCAATAATGGACTATATTTAGTGTGGCTTTCAAGTCCTTGAGCTGCTGACCCCATTTACTCTGTCACACTGCCTGCAGGGCGGCGGGGGGAATGGCCCAGTATCGCTTACTCTTGTGTGTGTCAGTGCGTATACTCGAGTTCTTGAGCTCTGATGCTCCGTCGTACGTTTGCATCTGAAATATTTATCGGCGCCTCGGTGCGGTCCGACGCCGCCGCTGCAGCATCGCAGTTCAAAAGGGAAAAAAAAGAAGCGACTTGTTCTTTTTGGAAACGATAACGGATCTAATGGACTCGTAGAGTTCAGCTGCTGACGGACTCTTCCTTCTCTCTGGATGTAATCATTATCATATCTTTTTTTTTTTTTTTTTTTTAATAAAATGACTTAATATTAAGTGTAGTTAAAAAAAATAAATACTTTGACCACTCCCTCTCCTTCACAACAGCGTCACTTGTCCTCAGGACACTTGTGCACCATCGTTCACCATAACTCGTCACAGTTCTTTGCATTAATTGATCTGTGTCTTCATGCACGATGTTGACATCAGGACCATCGGGGCCTTCTTCATCTGTTGCAGGACCCTTCCTTCTTCCTATATTTCTGGAGATACTTCAATTGGACTCTGTATGCTGGATATTTTTTTTGCGTCGCTGCTGTGTGCTATTGGGACTGATGGTATTGTCTTGGGTGATTGATAAGGATCTAAAACCTTTTGAAGTGCCCAAAAGTAGTGTATATAAATAATAAACCATGGAAATCAGAAAGCTATAAATGAGAAATAAATGAGTACAGATCTATTAAAATACATTGGACCTCAGTAAAGCAAGATGGCTCTAATCTGTCTGCCAGTAGTCAAAGAAGAGAGGATTATACATCTAGCCACGAACAAACACACACACACACACACACACACACACACACACACACACACACACACACACACACACACACACACACACACACACACACACACACACACACACACACACACACACACACAGCTCGTGCAAAGGGGTAATAGTCAGAGAGGATTATCCATCTAGACCCCCACGCTTACCCCCTGTGTGTGTCTCACACACACACACACACACACACACACACACACACACACACACACACACACACACACACACACACACACACACACACACACACACACACACACACACACACACAGGATTATGTGCGGCCCTCTAATCTCTCTAGCAGTACAACTTCCTGCCCTACAGCCAATCAGGGCTCTATCCCTGTCTCTCCAGCCAATCACAGCTCCCCTGAACTCCACTCGTCAAATAAAACCAGCTTTTTCAGCAGGCGGTAACATCTCCCCCGGCTCCTTTACCTGTCAGAACTTCATTCCTATGCTCAAATATTTTTCTTCACCAGTTCTCCCTTACTTCCTCAGCGCTGATCTCCCTCCACTGTAAATGCAATATTTTAAGAATTACAGCATGGGAGTGTATGCTAAAAATACACCGAGGTTACACGAGCTCATATTTAATGCTCGACACTCTTCTGCAGTTCTCCAAAGAGGAATATCACGGTAAGGAACGTAAACTGTGCAATAAAACTTAACTACGACTACAGGAAAACAAAAAACAACAAAAAAAACAAAAAAAACCTCAGTGAAACACAAAAGCGGAAAATAACAGAACAGATTGCGTCTATTTGTCATGGATGTAACTTGCTGATGTGAAAGAATCCCACAGCCACAACAGACGGGACACGTTTCACACACCGCAGTCGTAAATCACTGTCAATCTGCAGCCGAGCAACTCGTCAGCAAATGATTTTTAATGTAGGAACGAGGGCAGAAGAAGCATGTGTGGCCTACATTAGCATCTAGAGGGAGAGCTCGCTCGCTCGCTCGCTCTGTCACTCGTCTTAACTCGGCTGGCAGGAACTCGCCGCGTGGCTGTCAGACAAGCGTTACCGGGACGCCGACGCAGGCCGTTTCTTTCTGTCAAACTGTCACCGCCGGCTGGTTTTTAAATGCTCCGTGTCTGATCACCTCTTCCGGGGTGAACCGGGTTCCCGCTCTCCGATAGTCTCGCCGGGGCGACGGCGGTATCGATTCTGTCGGGGGAACTTTTGGGTTCGACGGATGACGGGTTTGCGAGAGCTTTCCGACGGCTGCTGTTTGAATGACGTGTTTCTAGAAGTCGTCACGCCCGCCCTCTGCCCCTCGACCGCCCGATTGAGACTTTTGTGGAAGAGATTAGCACCCCGGGCCGTTTTGCCGTCGGGGTCGACTGCTCGTTCCTCCCGTGTATATTTATCTCGGTATTACCGGCTGGAAAAGTTTGTCAGACTATATTTAGTTCTCATCCCGCCCTGTCCCTCTCGTCTTTGTCTCTCTCTCCCTCGCTTCTGTTTTGTTATCAACAACAACAACAATGGAGATAACGCAGCTCAGAAATATTATCCGACTATTGTCTGTTCCCGTTTGCTTCCTCCTGTTAGCTTATCTGGTCGTAACAATAGCCCCCCCCCCCCCAAAAAAAAAATAGGACGAGGAAAAAAAACAAAAAACACCAAACACCTCGTTCCCATTTGTGTTTTCATGCATAAGCATTCACGTGTGTGCGTCTGCATGCGTGTTGGCATGTTAGTTGCGGGGATTATTATTTAAAAAAAATGTGCATTACATCTTTTGGATCGTCTTTGTGTATCTTGTGTGCGTGCCTCCACTATTCGCAGTGACCCAGAATGCCTTGACATTATAAAGTCAGGAAGCGGGAGAACAGTCTGTCCCAAATGGAAACTTCTAAAAGCGGAGCTGCCGCAGCTTAAAAACAATAGGTGGTGAGTCAGTTACAGGTTGAGTCGGGAGGGTGTCGGGGTGCACACAGCGAGGGGGGAGGGGGGGACAACAACAGAGAGACAGAAGTTTTATTCAGGGTTTATGTATTTGGAGCTGTAGGGAAGTGGTACTAAATGTCACGGATCCCCGTCCCGAGTCGGAAGGCAGGATCGAGATGCCAAGGTTGCAAAGAGATAGAAAGGATTAGGTGTGCATATTGGGCCTCGGCAGACAGATCCAGGTGGCCGTGCCCGGAGGTGCCAACATGCTGGAAAAGGCAGTGGTATTTATTCTGTATGTGAAACTTAATGAAATGTGTATAACCTTCGTAAATATGCACCTAAGGGTAGGTTATATAAAAGTGCGTGGCTGGGAGGGCGGGGTTTGTTGGAGTCGGCGTCCAGTGAAGAAGGCGGCATGGTTTTACCTGCACTGTCCGTCCCGTTTGACTTTTCAGATGTCAAGAGTGGAGAAAAGGTGTTTTATTTTTTTTAAGCGTCGTCATTTTTTTTTTTTTCAATTCAAGCAAGCTATTTTCTTCCTCGACTTGCAATTTTTTTTTTTTGGCCTAATGTGCGATTTTATAGCATACCTACTTAAAACGCAATCCACCTCCAAAATCAAGCATTTTTTTTAGCGCAAACGATCATGGAAAAAAACGGGGAAAATTCCTGAGGGACTATCGTTGTGCAGCTTCAGTTTCTCATCTGCGGTGGCATCACGTGAGAGGAAGCACATTATAGTTGGGATAGTCTGGAAGTTTTTTCATGGTCTTTTAGACAAAACCTCATTTAAATACAATCGCTTTCACCTCATGAACATATTTGAACAATATCGGACCTAAAAACCAGCAATAACTGGTTTGCTATCCACTATAAAAATGCACAGGGAGGCATTTCCACTTAACACAATGTTACAGACAGAATATAGGTAATATGAAGGGTGTAAATGATTGAACGAATGGCAAGAAGAGTGCCACCCAAAAAAAAAAAAAAAAAAATGTTGTTCCTTTTACATTCCATATAGTATTATACAAGATATTCCCATCGTGATAGAACAGAGGAGTCCGGTCCAGGCTTCCCAGTTTAAGAAAATGTTCAAGCCACATTGTTTCCGACTGTACTGCATAAAGGAAGCACAGAGCGTTTCAGAAGTACCTGAACGCAGCTTTATTCATTTATACTGCCGTAATCGGTTTGGGATGAAAAATCGTAAATGCTTAAAAAGGCAGAGCGGTAGTAAACAATGTCAAAATTCCACTTGAGTGAATGGTAGCGAAATAAAACGGAGCAGAAAAGAACAAACACCTCACACAGTTCCTCCTTAATTCAACAGGACACAGTACGGCAGCGCCGAGATGGAGAGGAATGAACCCACGGCATATTTTTCTAATAAAACAAAACGGGAAGCACGGAGAATAAAAAATGGAAAACGACAAAACTGAATTGAAATGGCATTCTTACAGCGCCTCGTAAACATTGTTTATTTCCATTAAACTTGGCTTGGGGCGCTCACACACACACACACACACACACACACACACACGTATATAGGGATATAGTTGATGGCATGGACTTTAAATTGGACGCCGTCTATTATGGGTTTGGAACATTATAATAACCCTTGACAGGTTGTAAATAATATCTTTGCCCTCGGTGTCAGCACGACCGGCTTTGTGCTCTTCAGAAAAACAATATCAAGTCATGAGAAATGTTACACAATGGTCCTTTGAACAACTGGATTAAAACAATTCCTGAAGAAGAAACAAACACCAGCAACATATTTTGTTTTTGTATGTAGTAACACAAAAGTTCCTCGAACAATAAATATGATATCATTAGATTATGAATTATGTGAGTACAGTTTTCAGTCACAACTTCCTTCCTTTTTCTAGCTTTTTTCTCGATATGCCGCTCAAATCTCCAATCCTTACTCACTAATTCAATCGCGTACACATATTCACACATACCCCCCCCCCCTCCACACACACACACACACACAGACGCACACTCTATTACCCAAGATGCACTGCCCCGGTGCGCGCCTGCCTTTTCATTGACCAATAAAACAACCTCAGCTTTATGGCTCTTCCGATTCCAACTACATAAAATATATATATATAGAGAGAAAGGAGGGGGGAAGGGGGAGGAGGGGTAAGAAAGATGGTGAGAAAATTGGGAAAATGCCGTCGAAAGAGAGGAAGGAGCGGACAGAAAATACTGGAAAGAGTAATAAAGCAGAGACAGATAATCTACCACTCAACGTGGAAAGAGAGAAGAAAGGGAAGAAAAAAAAAAAAGGAATCGGGAAGACGACGGCGAGGAAAGAGAGTTGGGAGAGTAAAGCCCATAAAAAAAATCATATAGAGCCATTCATGCCTTATAAAATAACAGCCATCGACGTGTGAAACCAAAAAGTGCAGCGTAGATGAAATAGATGATATTTTATTGTTCCAGCGCCCCCCTAAGTCCCAGCCTGTATAAATAGCTATTGATTCGACATGTTTTATTCAGACCAGCCAGGCAAACTTTTCAGGGGCGCCCGGGAGACGTCAGCTGCTCGTTGGAGGCGCGACGGCTGCTGCGGCTGCTGCTGCCGCCGCCGAGGGCTTTCTGCCGCATTTAAGACGCTCGTCTTCTGTCGGCTAAAGGTTTTGTCCCGATTTCACCCCCTCCCAAATGTGAGAAGACATTTAGTTGTCTTGTCTTTCTCATCATATTTTTTTTTTTTACTCTCCCGTGTTGACCGGCGGTTAAAACAGAAGAATAAAATAAGAGAAGAAAAAAAACACACAAAAAAACCACAAACTGCACGCTCCTGTTTTGTCATTTCACATTTCGTGGAGGCGACTAGCCTGAATTTGGCCCAAAAACAACAACAAACGGTGCCATTCAAACACCTCGATAAGGGGTCGAGTGTGACCTGCTGACCACCTCTGTCTTTAGAAAAGAAAGTGGTCTAAAAGAAAGTGGCCAAAACAAACTACGGTCATCAGGCTTGACGATGTCAGTCACATTACATCACACAATTATGGCAGATCCTTTTTTTTTTGTTTTGAAAATGACCTTCGCACAGATTGGGAGCAATTTTTTTTTTTTTTTTTTTTTTTTTAGGTGCACTTCTTGCTTTAGGACCACCTGAGCCGCGGCCACTCCAAACTCCCGGGGACAAAAGTGCTTCGAGCACTTCGAGGCACTTTGATCGACCTTCGTAGATTTAGTTCGCGACTACACAGCCTTGGAAAAAAAAACAAAAAAAACATCTTTACGAGAGCTATTTTCACGCTGCTCCGGTGAATTTGCCCGTGGAGTCCTCAGACCAAGACGGTGACGAGTGAAAAATGAAAAACATAACGCAGACCAACATCAGAAAATACCCCACAAAGCAGAGGTCTGAAGTTATTTGATAGGTAGCGGTAGGAAAACCAGGTTTAACAATATGAGTTATGACCTTACGGCACGCCGGGACCTCTTTTGTATGTCGGAGCCGTACGAACGGTTTGCAGCAGGAAGTGACCATATTTGGGCGCGCTGGGGGGGGCAAGAGCGAGCGGTGGAACCGACTCGATATGATTGGAAACCCGACGATGCTACGTCCCGCCCGCCGATAGCCGTAACCTGACTGCACCGCAGACCTGTCAATCAAACAGACCCGGAAGCTACTTCCACTTGTACATACAGTCGATGGTTGCAACCAGTAAATCTACATTCGCAGCAGACTTTCGGTCGCATCTAATTTTTTTTAATTTTTTTTATTGTGCCTTTCTGCCGCTCATGTCCATGAGATGTTTTTTTTGTTTGTTGTTGCTTGCTTTCTCTCTCTCGCATCGACACACACGGTCACACGTTCACACATCAGCACTCTCAGCCCGCAGGCCGAGTCGGGAGTGAAGCACCCAGCTGTCGGCGGCTGCTATTTGAGTCTGTTAATGGGGCGACGAGGGGGGGGCCGCCCCGTGCTCAGATCCTCCCGCCGTCACCTCCGCTACGCCGCGCTTCTTACGTTTTTGGTTTCCCCTCTCTCCTCTCGCTCTTATTCTCTTCCTCATTTCGAAATCTTGAATCTCTGAAATTATCACACGCCAGCTTAATTATCCAGAAAAACGAAAGCGCCCGTCGTTGAGTGTGTTAGTGTTGTTCCCCCCTCCCCCCCCCCCTCCCGCTAGCTCAGTTTTAATTCTTGTGTTTTTGTCCACTGTCAACTGATCACAGTAGAGAAAGGGCAGATGGGAAAATGGGGAAGCTCCCCGACCGAGTCCAAACTGAAGAGTCTACGGTTATCCTGTACCCATCTTTAATGCAGTTCATTTTCTCTCTCGCACTCCGGCATGTCTTTTTCCCGCAGTCTCTGAATGTGTCTCCGAAGCGTCTCTCTCAGTCTCAGCACAAATATTTGGATGATTTGTCGGATTTGATGCGAGTCTTAAGAATTTTTTTTTTGGTCGATTTCGATAATTCCTGTTTTTGTAGCTGAAGTTACGTTGCTGAACTCATGCTGCTGGGAAAAGTTTCCCCCTCTGGGGGAAAACCTCGGTCGGCAGTCAGATAAAACAGTTCTGCCGCTCGCATGTTGTTTTTAGTCAAGAAATCAAACCCAGAAGACAAATAATAGGAAGCGCGAACTGCTCCGCAGGCTGTAGCTCCGCGTCGGCTTTTCCACTCCACCAAGCGCCTTCTGGTTCAGTCACGCTGTTGTTTTCTGTCTCTTCGGTTCATTCTCCTCCTTCTTCTACCTATCGCCTTCACTCTTTATGTATCTCCTTTTTTTTTCTGTTTCTCACTTTGAGGCGGAAAAGATTCAAACTGACACGGAGTTGCACACACACACACACACACACACACACACACACACACACACACACACACACACACACACACACACACACACACACACACACACACACGTGCTAAGTGCTAAAATAGATTTGGACTTGAATTGGTATGAATGTTTCTTTTTTTTTGTTTTTCCCCCACCAGTCAATATTCTTTTGTACTGACTGTCATTCACAATGACAGCTGGCCTTCGGTGGTTTTACCGTGCATGTTGTGTGTGTGTGTGTGTGTGTGTGTGTGTGTGTGTGTGTGTGTGTGTGTGTGTGTGTGTGTGTGTGTGTGTGTGTGTGTGTGTGTGTGTGTGTGTGTGTGTGTGTGTCCTGTGTGTGCTGTCATTGATGGTTTGGCAGTGTGGAAACTTGCCAGTAGCAACATCAGGGCCGACATTGACAGTTCTTTTTTTTTGAACAGAAGGACTATTGAAGTGCTTCTGCCAGTTTATAGTGGCTACGGGTCAATTTGCTCAATTTGTTCCAGTCTCAAAGTGGAAACCATGGGGAAAGAACAAAGACCTCTTGTAAAGAGGCCAATGGAGCTTCACCTCTAAAATTGATTTGTGTGACATTTTACAAACACTTTAATAACTGAGGATTGATTTGACTGGATTTACTATGATGGATTTGACAGTGTAAGTGGTTGTGTGTGTGTGTGTGGGGAGGGGGGGGGGGGGGGGGGGGTTACTCTGAAGCTGACTGTTGGTTTCAAACTAAAAAATTAAAAACTATAAAAGTAATTATTAGAAATCCAGTTATGTTTCAAGTAGTCTGCCTTTTACCGAATAAAAGTAGGTTTAATTTAAGTTCTTCACATACAAGATAATGAAACTTTACACTCTGGATATTGTTGAAGGCAGTGATGAAATTACTGACCAAAAGGTAACATCTTAAGATGCAAGTTATTCAATTAAAATTGCACTCACCTATATATATATATATATATATATATATATATATATATATATATATATATATATATATATATATATATATATATATATATATGTATATCAGCCAATCAAATTACTGTGATATGGAATTGGATGCTTCCAGTGATGAAACCACCAAAAATTTACCAAATTTTGGCTGTCGGACCACAAAATGTTTAACCCCCCAAAAAAGCCAAAACAGAAAAACAATTTTAAATAAAATAGTGTCAAAACTATATCATGTCCGCTGGGTTTGTAAATAGACAACAAATAACAACTGGTGGGCAAAAACAAAACAATTCTAGCAGATTTAAGATAACCATTACATATAAATAAATGCTAATCAAGTATGCTAAGCTAACCTTAGCCTACATCAATTTATCCAAATTGGGCTCGCCAAACAAAAGTAAACCAAACTGCATCAAGGCGAGTAAATTGAAAATGTGTTTCTCCTTTCTGACCTCTAGATCACCTACAAGGCGCTGAGCTCACTGGACCCCAGCGCCGACCTGACGACCCAGAGGGGACGGGTGTTCAAGCTGAGGAACGAGACCCACCACTTGTTCGTCGGGCTCTACCCGGGAACCACCTACTTCTTCACCCTCAAGGCCTCCACCAACAAGGGCTTCGGCCCGCCGGTTACCACCCGCATCACCACCAAGATAGCAGGTCAAACTTTCTCTTTAAGTCACATTTCAAATAAGACGAATTATAGCGTAAAGTTTTTACTTCTTACTTCTATAGAAAAGAATAATAATAATAATAATTTTTAAAAAAAGCGGTATTTGATGATGTCGGTTTGTTCCTTCACTTTCGGTGACATGTGTCTGCTCTTTGCCGTCTGAACTCCGAAAGCCCGCCGTGACAGACCCGCCGTTATTATTGCAATAATAGCAGGTAGCGACGGCGAGGGGCTTGTTTGTCGGCCAGCTGGTGGGCTGACATGTCAGCCGCGTCCTCTCCGAATGGGGCCCCGTCTGCGTCGTTATTGGTGTCTCTCTTTGTCCGTCTTGAGCGACCGTTTTCACATCCGTCTTGACTTTTTCCTCTCCGTCGGTAAACCATCCCGCCCCTCCGTTAATGTCACCCGTTTCGAGCCCGTTGAAAATGTCAGCGGCACCACAAAGACGGGAAAAAAAACAATCAGCTTTCGGGTGCCGACCGAGCTGCGAAAAATGCCCTCACGCGTCGAAGCGTTTCTTTGTTCTCGAACAAGTAGGATTCTTATTCCAACCGTTTTGTTGTTTAAGCGACGGAGTGACCGATGCAAAACAAAAGCCCCTCGTTATCTTCCTTCGTGTGCCTCTATCTGCCCTTTAAATCTCTGACTCACCCTTCCTTTTCTCTCTCCAGATTTACCCAACTCACTCATGTTTATTTTTAATTTTTTTTTGATCCTCTCTTCTCTGTTTCTTCCTCTCAGTCTCTTCCAGTTCCGTCACGGAAGGAAAAAAAAAAATCCACTTTTCCAAATCATATTCCTTTGTAGCTTGTTGTTATTTAAAAGTCTTCCTCATTTATGCAGTATTATCTGTAGAGCCATTCAGCATATCTCTGAGCCAAAAGCAGAAGTTCTTATGATGCCAAGTCCAACTTTTGGTTTTGTTGAAAGAACTCTGGATGACTGTTGCGGAGGAATTGAGAGGAATTTCTTTCGGGTTGAAGCATTAATTGTGTTCAGGTTAAAAGGAAAAGTTACAGAGATTTATTCCAAAATGGCCCCAAATCTTTTTTTCTGGATGTCATCCCTCATGCTCTTTCCTCACACTTCCTGTCTATTTCTTCCATTTAATTCAATTCACTTTTATTTACAGAGAATATATTTTGAGTGCTTAAGTGCGTTCACACCGTCAAGTACAGAAACATGCAGTGCACTCCTACAAGTACCAGGATGATGCCCTCAAAACAGTTCGAAATAAAAAGAAGTGTGAAACGTTGGACACTTTTCCACCCTGACCATCTTGGCTACGTAGACAAAAGGGGGCGGGGCCACCGACATAAATAAATTTCAAATTAAGGCGTCTGAGGAAGCCGCAGCTAGTCCTGAACACAGTGTTTATTTTTCATTGCTTTTGCTGGACAGAATAATCCGTGTGTTTGTTGAGTGTTGACAACACGTTGATTTCTGGGTAAAATAATTAAAGCTGCAGATATTTTTGGAGGATGATTGTGTTCACATGCTGAGTGTTATTTCCTGTCAGTGAAGAAACGTAAGTTTGCGATTTGAAACAACGCTTCCCTGCAGAGATTCCTGCACTACACAAGTAAGAGTCCAAACATGTAAGAGCACTATTTGCCAGTGCACTAAGGATACAAATCTGTTCAGTGGCCACGCCTCCTTTATGACAGGAAGCTGTAGGGTGAGTTGCAATAAAGGTGCTACGCATCGTCACATTTTAACCCAAAGGGGAACGTAGTGAACTTTCAGTCTAATAGTTCCATCGGTTCCCAAAGTTTAGCTTAGCGAATAAAACCTCAAATATGAACACGCGCCTGCGTCCTGAGCTCTTCGCCGTGTCGATTGAACGGCAGAAGACCACACTCCCAGCGTGTCATCGGTTTGTCATAAGCGATGTCCCGTGTGTCAACACCTATAGCGTGATTTTAGCGTGACCTTTTCCACCGAGCGTCCACTCCTCCATCTTCCTTTCAAATCTTAACAACGTGTTGCTAAAAAGCAAAAAAAGCAGGAAAAAAAAGAAGAAGCAAAGAAACACTTTGCTTCCACACCTAACAGATATGTCCACTTCCAAAATGTCACGCCGTCCCCAATCTTCATTATCTCGTCCAGGGGGATGCAAAGGATGAAGAGATTTGAATTAAATGCTGCAGACAGATGAAGATGGATGGACAGAGGAGGATGGCTCGGATTCACGTTAATAACTCAAATGCCACACCAATCAGAGGAGGGAGGAGAGGAAAGAAAAAAAAAAGTGTTAATGTGTTACTCAGATAGGTGTTTACGCTGTACCTCCGATATGAAGGGCAATAAC
The DNA here is from genome assembly GCF_029030835.1 of Brachyistius frenatus. Lineage (NCBI taxonomy): Eukaryota > Metazoa > Chordata > Actinopteri > Embiotocidae > Brachyistius > Brachyistius frenatus. The sequence continues at coordinate 577,502 of NW_027210740.1, forward strand.
AGATGTGAAATTAAAGTGTAATAAAATGTCTTTTAGAGTGAAGATGACATCTATCGCTTTTCCCCAAGATCCTGCTTGTCAAGATATGATACCGTAATGTCAAAATAAAATCACCAAAACTTCATAACTCAAACTGATAAGTACTTTTTTTTTTTTTTTTTAAGGCTTTACATAATATGATGTTACACTTTAAAGCAAGAATTTGACATGCGGATGGGGATATGACCTTTTTCTCTTTGATATTAAGTCAAAAATAATGAGATGGAAAATATCTTGATGCGTTCAAACATGAATGCCTTCTACTGCTTTATAGCCCTGATTTAACGTTCATTTTACACACTGAAACTCAAAAGTTTCAAAGTTGGTTGAGAGCAGTTTGTCTGATAGATTTTTTTTTTTTTTTTTTAAACAATCAGAATTCGTGTTGACATTTAATTTCTTTCATTTTTCAGGACCGAATGTATACTGATATTTCCACAGCTTTACTCAAAGTAGCTCAATGATACTTCCAAACCTGCAAGTTCAATAAAAGAAACCCTAAATTTAAATTTGTCACACTGTATGTTTTTTTGTGTGTTTTTTTTTACAGCTCCCATGATGCCAGAATATGAGGCCGAGGCTCCACTTAACGAGACGGAGACCACCATCACTATCCTGCTGAAGCCCGCCCAGTCCCGTGGAGCACCAATCAGGTAATTCTTCACCCTTCTTATCTTTTTTTTTTTTTTTTTTTACCTTTAACTCCTCTCTGTATTTGCCTCCCCTCGTTTTTTTTCTTCTCCCTGCATCCGCTCTCCTTGTTCTGTTCATTTCCTCCTCTCCTCTCTAGTCCCCATCTCCCTTTCCTTCCTCTGTTTCCACCCACTTATATTTTGTCTTCCTCAAGGGGCTCTTTTAAAGCCATTAAAGTCACTCACACATAGAAGTCCAATTTGTTTGCAAAGGAATTATAAGAATAGGACTTTTCTTTTACACAAATTTGAAATATTTTGACATTAATCACCTTCTTGTTGTAGCTTTTTAGTCTCTGTCTCACGGAGATGCAACTCCGAGGGGACATGACAGCCTCCAATGTGTGGTGGAAATTTCTCTGCTCACTTTAAATTTCACTGCTTTAGTTTTAAGTTCTCAGACAGCTTATTGACATAAAGGCTAAAAACGGTTTTGGGAAATGAATTGTGCATTTTGTTCTGTGCACATTTACAAGAAAACACACAATTATAGTCACATAAGGGACACACAGAAACATATTAACAGACACATCCGCACCGTCTCAGTGCAGCAGAGGTTGAGCTCCGCCCTTTATGAAACACAGAGATCAGAGGACAGAAACACAGAGATCAGAGGACAGAAACGCAGCCGAGACTCTCACACATAACTGGAAAAAAACCTCATCAATTTGGTAAAAAACACAATATTTTGGGTCATGGGGTCAGAATTATAGATCAAGTGTCTGTCACTCAGTGAGGGAATTATAAGAAATAAAAAAACTGAATGGAAAGCACGTTCATAACAACTACAGACGAAGTGGATGTTGAGGGAAATTATGTGATAGTGATATGTGGACAGACAGAAAATGAATCAGTAATAAACATTGTTTTGTTTTCTATGACAGATATGAGTAGTGGGAGCTTCATGTATTGAAACCAAATATGTTTGGTACATTACTGTATTACAGAAAAAAAAAAAGCAGATGCTGTTGGATTTAAGGTGTCGTGATAAAAAAAAAAACATTTTGCCAACAGGATCAATTTGTTATTGTTTGCATAAAAGAAGTTGATTCAGCTGGTTTGGGTGGAGCTCAGCTTGGTGAATAAATGTTACTAAACATGAGTAGCTTATTTTGTCAAAGTAGCTTTCAGGATAAAACAAAATGGTTCAACTACTCAGCCAGTTAATGGCTGTCAATTATGTTTTGTTTTTTTTAAAGTCTCTTTAGAAAATATATATCAGGCAAACACAACTCAATCGAGTCCAATTTTTTTAGCCCCAAGTCAACAAAACAAAACCAGCGAGTGGAGACGCCCTTCTATTTTTTTTTTTTTTTTTTCAATTTTTTCAGCCAGCATCTTTTTTAATTAAAAGTTCACTTTGAACATGTGATCTCATCCATTTAATTGGTGTGGGGGAGAACATTATTCCCACTCGCCTTCGGGGAAATACAGCTCCGACAAGGCTGCACAGAGAATATATATCACTTCAATTTGAAACTTGGGTGGGGGGGGGGGGTGGATTTGTGGAATGTGAGTACGGGTCAGTGGTTTAGTGTTAATGTTTTATTTTTTTGGTAAATCCCCACACATCCTATCTAACCATTAATCACCCCCACACGGTAAATATATATCTCGCGTTGAATGAGGCTGCCCTTTCATCACGAACAATCTTTTATCTGTTTATCAACTCCAGATAAGCCCCTTAATGTCTTTGCTTATTGGGTGTGTTTTGCGAAAGTATTACATGTTTTTAAGTGCCAACAGATGTACGTTGGGAAACAGGGAAAAGGCATCTGTTGGTTAATGTGCACGCTCTTTTTTTTGTTTGTTTTTTTGTTTTTTGCTGGAATTATGTTGTTTTTACTTCTTATTTATTCGGAGGAGATCAGAGCGTGTGAAGTTCAGGAGCTTAGATACAGAATGTTTACCAAAATGACAGCGCTAAGAGGAGCAGCTGTTGCGGTTGTGACACACACACACACACACACACACACACACACACACACACACACACACACACACACACACACACACACACACACACACACACACACACACACACACACACACACACACACACTAAAGTACTACACACAGAAGGAGGCGTCTGTAAGGGCAAACAGCGGATGTCAATACAATCGTTTGAGATCAACTCCGATGCACGGGTGCACAAAGGAAAACATGTCTGTACACTGTGCTCATACAACACATATTGAGATAATCATCCAAAAATCATAGTCTTCTATAGTTATATGCACTTATGTTTACACGCACAGAAACACACACAAGGCCAGAAATATGTACACGTTAGCATAGCCACATGCACTGGAACGCATTCAACAGATACGACTCGGTTATTATTTACATAACGCCGTCCATACAAATGTGCAGCCCAAAGGGCTTCACGTCAAAGCGATGTGCGCACATTTATAAAACAAAAAGCCAAGAAACAAACAAATAAACAAGCAAACAAACGGGACAAAAAGTTTACAAAACTATGTAAAAGTAGTAAAAATGTAGGTGTAAAGGAAGACTTCAAAATACAACAATAAAACACAAAGACAATTCAGAAAAATACATTTAACACCAGGGATAAACAACAATAATTAGCAAAAATAATGAAAAATTATACATCAGGATGACATATATGTACATATATACATACATACATTTATATATATATATATATATACATACTTCACTAGCCCCTAAACTCAAAGTTTAAACTCCCAACTCAAGTTTTAACTCTGTCAGCCGTCAATTTAATTAATAAAGTTTGGCAAAATTTCAAAATGTTTCCAAAGTTTCCTCAATTATTTTGATTTTTACACGTATTAGGATGCCTCCACTTTACAATTTCCCTTACTTTTTCTATTGCTCTGAGTTGAGAAAAAAAAAAGTCCCGTCTGTAAAGGTATTAAAGTTAATATACTTACTTAAACTTGATATAAGAAAAAGTACAATAAGAGAAAGCACATGGACAGACACCAAAAACATGCACATATATATTTAAAAAAAGACACATATGAGAACACCTAAGCTCATGTGTCTCGCGCGCGCGCACACACACACACACACACACACACACACACACACACACACACACACACACACACACACACACACACACACACACACACACACACACACACACGGGGAGTCATAATTACCCGTTCGCCCCCTTTGTGCTACAGGTCTCAGCTTCATCCCGTCTGCAGCCTGTGAAAGCCATTAGTTTGAAATGGATATTCTAACTAGAAAAAGGCAAAGACGGTGACAGTTCCAGGGAGAAGAAGAAAAAAAAAAAAAAACGAGAGAGAGACTCATCTTTGGTCATCAGCAATTATCTTTTATGAAAGCTGCCAAACGGGAACCTGGTGGAGGAGAGGGTGGAGGGGGATAATTGGCCTCAGCCCCCTTCACAGAAACATACATTTCCCTAATTGCGTATAATTGTGAAGTGAGTTCTTGGCGTGGAGGACGGAGGTAATTGCGAAAGGGGGGCCTGCCGCCGCCGCCGCCGCCGCCGCCGCATTTGTCCTGACCACTGAAGGAGCCCCATCAGCCATTCATGAAGCCTCTCACACATGGAAACATACATACACACACATGCGAGCCCCCACCACCACCACCACCACCACCAACCCTCCCTCCCTCCCCCCTACATAGACAAAGATAGACCTCCATTCGAGTATATAAACGTACCTCGACGCACGTATTCAAACGCACACCTGCTGAAGCACATTCGGGGTACGTTGCGCAACTGTTGGAGTCGACGCAAACACTAAACGGACACACAAAGGGGAAACAAGACACATCTGGACTTTCGAAAAGATCTATTAATGTCTACCATCACAGGAATTTCGATTTGCACACACACACACATATATATATATATATACAGTATATTTCTTACTTTATTCTGCCAGTTTCTTTGTTAGAAAGTTAACCAAAGTTTGCTTCCAAAGTATATAAACTATTTGACGCTTGGAACAAATGAGCCTCCTTTTTTTTTTTCTTTTAAAAGCACAGTAGGCATTTTTCTAAGGATTCTTCGCAGACCTCAGCTCTCTTCTGCTAATGCTTTTATTGGCCCCCAAAAAAATATATGAAGCACTCTGCGGATTAAGACTTTTCAGTAGCAGGTGCTTGAATAGCGGAGATATACTGTAGGTGTTGGATAAAACACTTCATTGATGCCGTCCCACAACACCTGGCCCAACTGTACCGATCGAAAGCTTCGCACAAATTTGACCTGGTGAAATTTTAATGTCAGATAAAAACTGGATTCCCCAACAGTATTATTATTATTTTTTTTACCTTCTTTTATCAGTTTATTTGAAAGTTTCAAAACTTCTAAACCAAACAAGAGCAGCATCTTTTAAAGAATAAAATGTTGTCTCTCCAGCTCCTACCAGCTCGTAGTGAAGGAGGAGCGCAAGTCCAAGACCCGGCGGGCCGCCCCCGAAGCCCCCGAGTGTTTCTCCGCCCCCGTCGGCTTCCGCAACGCCTCCGTCTTGGACTCGCCCTACTACATCGCCGCCGAACTGCCGCCGTCCAGCCTCACGGTCGTGCAGCCGTTCACGGTGGGCGACAACAAGAGCTACGGCGGTTTCTGGAATCCGCCGCTGTCGCCCGCCAAGAGCTACAGCATCTACTACCAGGCCATGAGCAGAGCTAACGGGGTGAGTGTCAATCCTCCAAAACGTAGGTACCAGGATATGGAAAGAGAATTTTTCAAAGGTGGATTGGTCAAAATGGGATTTGACCATGAGATTAATATTAATGCTTAGTTTAAGTGAAGGTTTTATCCAATGGAAACAACTTACATTTTTGTTGCACATTTCCTGAAAGGCCATGTGTGTGTAATTAGAATATCTCCTGACCTTCGGTGCCCCTACATGTTGTTTAAATACGACGCTGCGTTAGATTATTGAGACAAACCATCTTAGTATCACGCAGAGCAGAAAACTGCTAATCCCTTAGTACACCAGTGTAATTTGAAACGTTTGGCCACACCCTAATTTGGTGACGTCACAGCAGGTGAGAAAAAAGGTCCAAACATCAAGATGGCAGTAAAGCGAAGAGTTTGAAGTGGACATAAAGTTCAACATTATCTTTCACCTTATTAGAAAATAATAACAAAATGAACAGAAAGGAAGTTTCCTCTGGGCATCTTCACTCCCAGAATGCATCTGTTTTCTTTCTCCTTTTTTGGTCTGCTAATTATATACCACCTGCGAACACAACAACAACAACCACGCCCACCTCCCCAACCCGCCTCGTTTCTCATAACTCACTCACAACTGGAAGTTGGCTTTTTGAATTTCCAATTTCCAATTTCCATAACACTCCCAACTCCTTCGAGGCTCGCTTTAATTCCCCCCCCCCCCCGCCGTAACCACGGTAACTCAGTTTTGAAAAGAGAAAGAGAGAGCGAGAGAGAGGCCGGGCGAGCCGGCTGATGTCGTGATGTAATATCCTCCTCCAGAAAGCAGATTTCCCACAATGCCCTCACAACGGAGAAAGAGGATGTGCGCGAGTGGGTGTGAGCGGATGATATCTCGCATGACTGAGAGACTTTGAGCAGATGAGCGTGTTTTTAAAAAGTATTAGTGCTTTTTTTTTGTTTTTTTTTTTGCTTGTGGATGTCACTCGCGTCTGTGTGTGTGTGTGTGTGTGTGTGTGTGTGTGTGTGTGTGTGTGTGTGTGTGTGTGTGTGTGTGTGTGTGTGTGTGTGTGTGTGTGTGTGAGAGTGAGTGTATATGTATATGTGAAAACCCCCTAAATCTGGTCACGTCAGCGTTCCACATTTGATTGGATCCCAGTCAATCCAATTAGTCTGAGGTTTGTTTGGATCACGGATTCGAACGTTGTTGGGGGCTCTGTGACGAAAAGGTAAATAAAAAAAAAAAGCAAAGTGCACGTGCGCAGTCAGCGTAACCCAGATGATTTGATAAGGAAGTCAGGCACAACAAAAATTGACACACATAAAAAATAAATGGATTTTTCTTTTCATCAAATGAAATGGGACATAAATATACGTGTTCCAGGTCATGTCATCATGTCATCCATGTCATTTCTTTCCAATAAAAAAAAAAAGTGTCACCAAAGCTTAATTTAAACATATTTTTGGAGTATTTATGAAATGATTAATTCCTTTATTGTTCTTAAGAGGATAGTTTTAATATTTTAAATTTTTCTGAATTGAACCCAAATCTTAACCGAAACACAAAAATCCACTAGCAACTTATCACAGTCACACGTTTTAAATAGACGCATTTCATTACGTGACTTAGATTGGGAAAACGTGGGATTTTTTTCCAACGGTACTTTTAGGCGAGTTAGCCGGTTCTGAGCGCTAAAAAAAAGGTCAAAGAAATATATTTGAATTAAGTGTGCTCCTGAATAAAAAAAAACATGCTCATGCAGACATGCTCACTTGGCTCACTCTGCTCTGAACACATAATCTGACAACGCAGTTCCACAGCAAAGCGTGTAATACGTACACTTGTCCACTAGGGTGAAGCGTGTCGACGTCACGTATTTCGCCTCGTGAGTCATATCGGCGTCACGTGCGCTTAGGAAAACAAAATCATGTGGAAACCGACGTGGTTGAGGTCAGACAAAACTTAACTTTTAAGAAATAACCACGTGTTTCATGCGAGCATCGTAATAAATGCACACTGGCATTAAACTCATAATCATGTGATCTGGGGAAGTTAGAGGTGACGGTCAGACACACAACAGCCCATCAACGGGTTGAACCGAGCTGGTTGTGGCTGAAAGACGCGTCTCCTTTCTCACAAAACGACAATAAAAGCCGGTTCTAATTGTCTAATTATCACTAGACAGTCACACACAGGCTACTGAGACATTAAATTGGCCTGCGGATCTGCTGTGAATTAAGCCGCCGAGCCACAAAGAGGAATGTCAGTATTTTTTATTAATAATTTAACTGTCTGAATTCAATCTCTTCATTGTACACCGATGCAGTGAGGATATGTGAAAGTGATATTTTTGTCAATCAAGGATTTAAGTTATCTGCAGTCCCCCACAAAGTCCTGTAATTTTTCTAATTTCTTCGCTGTCAGTCATGTGTCAAATTGGAAACGAAAAAAGAAAAAAAAACCTCTTCATTTACATTTTAGAGGACTTGGCCGGTTTGTCGTAGTTTGATCCTATGGATGAAAGCCTGTTTTCTCATTCGCCGCCTGTCTTGGATAATCTGGCTAATTTTTTTTTTTTTTCTCTCTGAGCTCCACCTGTCCATCATCAGGAGAATGTCTCTCTTTCCTCTTTCTTCTTCATTTTCTGTCACTTTCTCTCTTGAGAAACATTTAGAAGACTTTTTTTTTTTTTTTACTCTCTCTCTCAATCCACCCACTCTCCATCTCTGTCTCTTTCTTCTGAGAGACAAGAAATTCTCCACTTTCGTGTTTTTTTTAATGTCTCACCTCCCTTTCCCAAATTCCCTCCGTCTTGCTAGCTCTTATATTCCCAGGATGTCTTTTCTCCGTCCCTCACATCTGCTCTTAATCTTCTTTACCTGTGCTCTCATTTAACCGTTCACCCTCGATCTTCTGTCCACTCTTTTTTTTCTCAATCTCCATCCTTCCTCCTCTAGATCTGTGCTTCTTTCATCTCTCTTGTGTTATTTGTTTGTTCACCCTTTTCGACTCTCAAACCTCCCGTCTTGTCTAGTTTTTCATTCCTCTTTATTTTTCCCTTTGGTTTTCATCATTTTCATCTTATCTTGCACTCTTTCCTCCTTTTCCTTCCTTCCTTCCTTCCTTCCTTCCTTCCTTCCTTCCTTCCTTCCTTCCTTCCTTCCTTCCTTCCTTCCTTCCTTCCTTCCTTTCTTCTTTGCGTCCTTTTCCTGTTTCCACCTGTACGCGAGCCTGGCTGTGCTGACTGTGGTTTACAGCTTAAATTTCCCTGCCGTGTTAAAAATTGGTTGTTGTCAGTGGATCTGACTCGATTTGATAGGAAACCAGGCGATACTACATCCGGCCCACCAATAACCGTAACCTGACTCCACCACAGGCCTGTCAATCAAACAGACGCGTCCGGAAAACTAATAAGAAGGAGCGACTTTTACTGACAACACCGGGATAACTCTATTGACTTCAATTGAAGTTGAATGGGAGTCGATGGAGCCAGAGGCTTTTTTTTGGAGCCGACCTCTAGTGGCACTCGGTGGTATTGCAGCTTAAGGCACTTCGGCATTGGCCTCATTTTGTTTGAGCCAGAAGCTACCATCACTTTTATAAACACTCTTTGGCCTAGACCCGAATTCACTTATGAAATCTGGACTGGTTAACACCAGGCTACCTGTGCATCCCTTCTCATTCTTATCGTCCACCTGTTTTGTCCTCTCTTGCTTTTTGACGTATTCCCCCCCCGCACCACCACCACCACCACCACCAGGGGGACATCACTCTGATACTAGTCTCTCATCTCTCATCGTTGTGCCAATTAGTCGACGCTCCGCACATTAATAGACGACTCACCGACGGCAATCTCGATGTCTCCCTCGATGTTTTTGTGATGTCACGCAAGCACACACGGCACGCACACGCACACACACGCACATGCACACACACACACACACACACACACACACACACACACACACACACACACACACACACACCACCCACTTTAAAGGCAAACACACACACACAGACAAGAATAAAGTGCCCGGGGCTGGAAGTAAAAGTAGTAAGAGCGAGAATGATTTGGGACTTAGGGAAGGGATGGGGGGGACAATTGTGGGAGGGGGAATAAAAAAAAGTCTAAAAAAGAGTGAAAGAGACTTTAAAGAAGATTTAATACCGGCGGCAAGAGATGGAAACCAGCAGGGATAAAGAGGAATGGTGGAAGAGCAGAGATAGGGGAAATATTGTGTTGAGGTCTATTGCAGGAAAAAAAAAAAATGACAGTGATACATTACATTCAAACAAAACCACACGATCTCTCTAACCTTAACAGAAATGTCGCTCCCTAAACATAACCAGATATAGGGGTCAGGACAAGAGGAGCAAAAGATGGTCAATGAAAGATGTTAAGAGTGAAACAAGACATCTAGATTTATTATTATTATTATTATTATTATTATTTTTACTCGTCCAAATGGTTAACAGCATCAGTTAAGTGGTTCAAATACGTGACGTGAAGGACCGAGATTAAAGGGAAAAAAGTTTGGATACCAAAAAGGAGGGAGAGAAGAAAAAGACAGATGAGGTTGGAACTGTTGGAAGGGAAAGACGGAGGAGGAGGAGGAAGAAGAAGGCGAGAAGAAATGGGGCGAGAAATGGGACAAAACAAAAGGAAACGGTGACACACATGGAAAAACATGCCCTTCCAGCGGTGTGAAAAATGCCGCCAGACACCTTTCTTGACAAGTAAAAAGCCTCAGGGTTTGGTCAAGGTACTCTGACAATCAACGTCACACACACACACACACACACACACACACACACACACACACACACACACACACACACACACACACACACACACACACACACACACACACACACACACACACACACACACACACACACTAAGGAAGCCTCAGAGTGCAGATTTTGGAGTTTGGAGGAAAGAGACAGAAAGAGATTTCACCAACTGACAGTCAATGTCAATCAAGATGCACTCAGAATCCATAAATGCTCTTTTATTGTGTGTGTGTGTGTGTGTGTGTGTGTGTGTGTGTGTGTGTGTGTGTGTGTGTGTGTGTGTGTGTGTGTGTGTGTGTGTGCGTGTGTATGTGAGAGGAACGCACACACACTTCCTCACCTTTGGCTTTTGGAAAAGTACTTGGAAATTTTGTGCGAACACGTTTCCATAGTTGCGTGGACGTGCATGCGACGGACTCAGTCCGATGCTCATCAGTAACGACCATTAGTCCAATCAACCAGCGTGTGTGTGTGTGTGTGTGTGTAATGGTGCGTTCAGGCAGCGCCGGGAAGTGGGAAAGTTCCCACTCGGTTACCTCCGACTTCCCAGTTGAGAGCTTTCCAGTGACAACGGCAAAGTACAGGAAAGTGACAAACAACCCTCATTATCACCCGTGGAGGTCGTTATTATTTCTACGCTACATTTCTACGTGTCTTTTTTTTTTTTTTTTTTAGCAGATGAAACAGCCAGCAAACGAACTTCATCGTACCGGCCGTGCGGGAGGGCCGTTACCACTTGTCGTTGTCTGTCAATATAGTTTATTCGTCTTGTTTAGCTGCACAACACCCTGCTCTAACTACTGTGACCTAAATTAGTCATGAAAATCTCAGACTTTCCGAGCGGGGAAATTCCCAGTATGCCCGGAATTTGGCCGGCGCCATCTTTGCTAGTTCGTGGCGGTTTGGAGGCAGTATTTGACCGTATTTGTGCGGGTGGGGATGGGGGGCGGGGGAGGGGGAGTGGGGGGGGGGATCGTACTCGATCTGATTGGAAAGCCGGAGATGCTACATCCCGTCCACCGATAACCGCAACCTGACTGCACCCGCAGGCCTGTCAATCAAACAGACACGCTCCCAAAAATAAGTCTCTTTGAATCTTCTTTTCTAATGAATGAGGGATTATTTTCAGATGGACCGCCAAGAAAACTAACAAGAAGGAGCGACTTTAGCTAACAACACCGAGATAACTGATGGAGACATTTTATTGACATTGAATTTTAAGAAACTAGTTGAATGGGAGTCTATGGAGCCGGAGGCTTTTTGGAGCCGAGCTCTAGTGGCGCTCGGTGGTATTGCATCTGAAGACATTTCTGCACCGGCCTCGTTTTTCAGAGCCGGAAGCAACGAACACTTTTATTTACAGTCGATATGATGTCTTTTTGTTTATCAGTTTCAGTCTGCGTGAGCATCAAGACGTTTGGTGCAAGAGAGAGGTTTTTTTTGTGCCAAACTTAGGTTGTCAAAGAAATACAAAGAAAGAAAGGCTTACAAAGGAAGTTGTTACCCGGGGTACCTTGGGTCTCCTGAGAATCCAAGCCAGTCAATCACAGCATCCATAAGTCGGGCAGAAAAACACACTTGGTCGGGAAAACATGCCGGTCTGTCCGATCGCTAACCCCACCAACTGTGATTGAAAGAAGAAAAAAAAAGAAAAACAAGACAGGAAGAGAGCAGGAAAGATGGAAAGATTATAGATGGAGAGAGAGTGAGCGAGAGAGAACTCACCCACACAGCAGCTGCATCTCCCGTCCACACTTAGTATTCTCGTCAGGCTCGACAAAGCTAACTACTACAAACACGGAAACATGCACACTGTGTCTCCAGTGTCTCCCCCGTAAACAACTCCCCTCCTCTGGTCTCCAACCTTGCCGTATCGAGGCAGGGCAATAAATTGGCCCTACATTTATTAACTTTGCTTCTTGTAACCCCGTGAGGCTTTGGGCCCATTAGCATGAGCCAAGACGAAGGCAGCACTTCTGTTCACGGTGCCTCGCGAACCCGCGAACAGTCGGGCCTCTAAATGGGCCATAAATAGGCGCGATAGGGCCAATTTGTAGGAAACACAAGCCGCTGGTGCTCAGAAAAGCAATCGTATTCCTGCGGCGCCTGTTGCCACGTACATGCAGGAAACACACGAGCATATCAAAGACGTCGGGATTTGACATATATTGCTTTTGAGGGTTCATACTTTAATTAGATTCTCCCTTACGGTCTATTTAGATGTATGCATCGGTAGCTCGGATGAGGTCGACAGAAGAAACGGTATATATATCTCTATGTATATACTGTATATATATGATGCAATAATTCCACATAGGGATGTCACGATTGCACAGCTGTTGTAGTCCGTACTGGTATCATTAATATTCAACGACTCTAAATACCAAATTCACGCACGTTTTATTTTGACAGACGGTAATAACCGGCTAACATTTTTTGAGCAGCGGTGAGCTCATGTTACGAGCTCCCTGCTACGAGCTGATGTTAGCCATTGTGATGTAAATTCATGGTAAAGATAACATTTCAGGAATAACATTTCAATTTATTTTCGATCTTCAATCAAAACAGAAACTTAGTTCATGCGTTTAATACAGAAATGCTGTCGAGTTTTTCCTTTCGGCTGTTCTGCTGGAGGTTTTCTTCCTGTTGAACGAGGGTTTTTCCTTCCGCTCATTGGATCATCGTTAAGCTGTTACGTGACTATCTATAATGACTCTCATGGCTTTACTATGTTGTGCCCTGAGGTCGCTTCCATCCAATCAAAGAATTTCACCATACATGACTTTTAGTCTCTTTCTTTTTTTTTAAATGTCACAACTCAAAACCTGTTGCTTAACCTGCATTGGAAATATTGTTGATATCGTCCAGTATCTCCAATAACCTAAGGCATCTATGGTACCTTTGATAATATATATATATATATATAAAAGCAACAACAACAGGAAAACACATCCATACTTCAATATAGGATCAACCCGCACCAAGAAACCAAACATATAACAGTGTCGACAAGGTGAATTATTATCTCTTCCTGTTTACTGACGAGCACGCAACACAAAACGCAAACTAATCACTGCTGAAGACCATCTGTGTTTTCATTTTTTGGTGCGCTAACATGCATTCACGCTCACTTTTCTGTCGGCGCCCGCGATTGAATTACGTACGGGAGTCCAATGAGGGAATCGGATAAGGATGACAACAGAGTAGATGGGGAGCCAGGTATTTCGCCGGTTATTAGTCAGACAGACAGATGGAGAGCAGACAGAGACGTAGTGGAAGCAGGTGTGTTTATTCATGTGCGGACACGTGCAGCGCATCCATCATCCGCGAGCATTTGTCTTCTCGGCTTTTTGGACACAAGAATGCCAATAAGACATAACAACGTGAAATCATGTTGTTGTTTTTTTTTAAATACTGTGGTGGAGTAAACGTGTCGTGTGTCCAGCTTCAAAAATCCTGATCTGTGGCTTTAGAAAAGTCAGTTCAGTTGACTTTTGGACGACTGCCACATACCGCTATTCAGCTACGGAACCTACACAATGCAAAGCAACTCGCAGAACTCTTAAAAACCATAAAGTGAACTGTAACTATTATGCAAATCAGAGCCCCCAAAAGAATAGATGTTTTTTTTGTGTGTGTCGCAGCTTACTAAGCAACAAGCTGTTACCGTTTGTCACCATCGATCTATTGTTCTTTTCTTTATAATTGTTTTTTTTTTTTGCTAGATTACCAATTAATCTTTGTCTGCTTTTTAACTCTAAATCCAAGAAAAACAAATGAAGTTCTACTCTTGTTTTAACTGCCAGAATATAACTGAATTACAATCTTTGAAAAACATTTCTTCTCCCTAAAAAAAAATAAAAAAATAAATAAATAAATTAAAAAAAAAGAAGATTCAATTTCCACCCTTTCGCTGTTGAAGAATTCTAATATAACCTGAAACAAAAGCACCATTTGGAAGAAAGTGAATGGTACCAAGGGAGTGATTTTGTTCTAATGCTGAGGGGACAGGTGTCAGTTTTGGCAGCTGCTGTAGTCATTGTCTTTGATGAAGACGAATGGGCCAACATGTGAAGGAGGCCAATCTTGTGTATGACAAGTGGGTGAGATAGGTACACTTAGTGGTGACAGCGCATCATGGGGGAGAAGAAAAGAGGGAAAGACAGCAGCAAGGGGAAGGAATGAAAAAAAGAGCGGGTGTAAAAAGAAAAGTACATGTCGCTTCGGCTGGTGACAGCCCGAGAATGACGGGAACGGTGGTAGCCCCCAAACCGTGATACGTGGAGACAGAGGTTGTACCGACTTGGCAATTTGCAGGTCATATTTAATATTCCTAAACTAGAGGGGGACAATATGTGTTGCTAAAATAACTGCGCTATATTTCACTGTATTTTTTTTGCGATAACAATATCCTGAACGATACTGAAAATATACAGAAACATGTTGTTATTAAATTCAACAACATACAACTGCAGTAGAATACGTTTTAGAGTTTTCTACGTCAGCATAAACAGTTTGCTGTCAAATATTTTGTAAAAATGAAACAACAACGGATTTTGTAAAGAAAAGAAAAAGCACTAAAGAAAAGAAATGATCGGTGTACTTTTGTTCATTAGTGGATGTGTATGGATGATGGATGTAATCGACACTAACGCGTATCGATCTTGATATTAACGACGTGTTTGCGTGCGCACGTTCTGAGAGAAATCAAGCAGGTGAGTGTATCGAAGAACGCGACGAAATCAGAAACTAATAACATGGTCTCGTGATCTCATTGATCATCAGGACTAACATCGGCGCGGTGGTGCAAATGCAGGAGCAGTAAGGTGTGTGTTTACCTTACGCCTTCAATCCACATATGGAAGCTTGTTTTGGCCCATTAACTACAAAATGTAATCAAAAAACGGTTTAATCACTGGTGACCAACTTCTGAAAGCATGACAATGATTTTTAATTGATTTCCTGACTTTAAGACAAATCTCATTTCAGCTCACGGCAAAAACCAGGGTCACTCTTTTAGTTTTTACATTTTTAAATAGTGATCTAAAATTCAAATTTTTTTTCTCTCATTATTTTGAAATGTAATTTACAACAAAAAAAAATCAACATGGCACTGAATTTACGAGGAGGAAGTGTTTGGAAACGCATCGTTTTTTTTGATCATCAAATACTTGTATACTAACCAGCCTGATAATAAGCGTGTCCTCTTTACTGAATCAGTATTTACTGTTTACCTGGTGATTTGATTTGCTCGCATCTGTTGTTGCCGATAGTCGTTTCTGTTAATCAAGGACATTTTTGAAACAATAATTTTCGCATACCTAGACTCACATTAATGGATGAGCGGTATCCTCAGTTGAGAATGCACAAGGTGATCGGTCCAAACGTGAAAAGTAAAGACACAATCCCATTTGCCAAAAGTTTTATCTTAACAGTCTTTTTTTTTTTTTACATTTTTGTATTTGTCTCCCTCTTCTTTCCACAGGAAACCAAAATCAACTGTGTCCGCCTGGCTAACAAAGGTATGAGCACCCTTCCATTGATACTCAACCGACAGTCATGATGATACGATATTATTTTTTATGTCCGCTTTGTGTTTTTTAACCTTCTTTGTCAAGTTCGTTTTGAAGAATAGCGTTGTTACATGACCCCCCCCCCCCCCCCCTTAGAATAATCTTGAAGTGTCCTGAGTGTGTTCGATGAGATGAACACACAAACTCTACTGAAGAAAAAAAAAAAAAAAAAAAGGTGAACCCACAACCATTAGCCCGGGCAAAACCCACATCCTGACCACGTTAACCTGCATGATTTCGTCGCATAGCATTCTCTCTCTTCATCTCCTCTCATATCTTCTATCTTTATTTATTTTTTATTTATTTTTGGCTCTTTCTCACTCTGTCTTCCTCCAATCTGACGCCACATCCATGCTGCTCATCGGGGTATAAAGTGGAACATCAGGGCCATCACATACCGATTGACCGCCTTCATTAAACCCAGTAGATGGAGGCTAAACCGTTAGCCCCCCCAAACCCATTTCATCCTACTCTGTTTTGCTCTCCCCGTGTCTCCCATCTTTATTTGGTGCTCATCTCTGGCAAATACACCCATTTGTGTGCCTGGCAATGTGCTCTGAAAGCTTTTCAGCTTTGCTATTGATTTTTTTTTTCTCCCCGCCCCCTTCGCTCTCTTTTTTATTTCATTTTTTTTCATCTGCATCGAGTATTGATCCGACTCTTCCGCATCTTTTTTCTCTGTTCCTTCACTGTCTTATTAGTTCTGAAGCCGTAATTGCTCATTTGTGCACATTTCCTCTCTTTTCTATCATTCTTGTTTTTCTTGCTCTATCCATTTCCAGCCTGTGTTTTTTTCTGAGTGGGACGTACTGTGGGTGGAGGTCTTCAGTGTGCAAACACTGCTGTCTGTCTGTCTGCATGTATGTATGCTTGGGAAAAGACGAGCTTTCAACTTTGTGGCTGTGTTTCATATTACAAAATGCAAATTTTGTTATTTTATTTAAATAAATAAAAAAACAATTTAAATCTATCAATATCGCCAAAACTTCTAAATCTACTTTAAATGTATTTTTCTTTTTGAAAGTTTCTATTATGTGGGCAGCGTTCTGATGCAATGCAGGTGGCTCACCTTGCAAATGCCTGTGACTAATTTTGTTGCAATACCTGCTGTCCCCTCGCTACAGCAGCTGATTTCTGGTTTGGTTCAGTTTGTTCTAATCAGTGAAATCAGCTGGTATGGCTTTTGAGTTAAAAAAAAAAAAAAAAAAAAAAAAGATGCAGGCGGTGTTTTCAGGCTGAACTAATGTTTACTTATAGCTTGATGCATCTTGTCAGAGGACAGAGAACGTGAGTGTGAATTAGCAGGTAAAACCAAAGAACCACGTTTTCGGACCAGATGATAGAAGCTTGCAATTCAATAAAGAGGAAAAGTAAAAAAAAAAAAAAAATAGACAGAGGAGTGAAATAATACACGATACCTAAAGTGACGTTCCAGGACCAAAATAACTGAAGTTTAATAGCACTTTCTTAATGAATGCCTTGTCCTGCCAGCCTGTTGTTCCTGGTATGCTTTTATCTTCTCGTTTTAGTCGCGCTGATTATCATTTTTACTGTTTAAACTTACTTGTCACCAGTGACATGACTGCCACTTATTAATTCTTTTTTTTTTTTTTACAAACCCAAATTTGAGTTGTGTATCATTTCTTTCATGAGCTCTTTGCAGCCTCAACGATCTTAAGATTTTGAGGCAAGACTGCTGTACAGCCGCAGGTACGCCTAGTTTTTTTTTTTCAAACACTCCCAGAGAGACAGCTGAGCTCAATTTTAGGAATCCCATTCTCCCAGTTATGATATCATCTCAATAATTAAATGTTCTGCATTTTGATCACCCGTAAAAAATAAGGTCAGTCATTTTTTTTTTTTTTTTAAACCACGGCTAAAAGCTGCTATTTCAGTGTGCTATATACATATTTAATTGATATTTAGGTAAATAAATCGGAACAGATTTGGTTTCAACGATATGCAATATTGAAAGGCTCAGATTGGGATGTGCCCCCAAATTTTTTTTTATTTGCATATCCATAGTAGTAACAAAACTTGTGTTTGATGCAGAAGTTGAATACACACCAATTAACATGATATATCATTTATGACATTAAAGCTGCTTGTTAAAAACTTGGTTCTTTGGCTTTGGTTGAATTGAAGCAGTGACGGTATTTCTCTACTCCGCCTCTGAAAAAAATGTAGAACGATTCAAATTAGTTTCGATCTTTAAACTTTAATTGTAATTTTAAAAGTAAAACCCAATTTGTAATTTGTGAGCTTATTAGCATGAAAAAGCTAATTAGCAATGTCAATGTGTTTCCAAGGCCATCTGGAGCCAACTGGTTACCTCAACAACGTTGTCAAAAACAAATATTCTGAGAAACTTTGCATGTATTTCCTACCTTGAAATACATTTTTGAAGACAATCCTGACCCCCCTCCATCCCCCAAAAAAGTATAACAATATGACCTTTTCTGGGTAAATGCAACAGAACCCGGATTACGTCTTTTACCACGCCACAAAGTTCATACTTAAATCTTTCTTTCAACCATCACTTGATTTCTTTTTTCTTCCATGTCCTCCCCCCCCCCTTTGTTTTTATTTTATTTACTTTTTTTTTTTTCTATTAACCTGTCAAGTCAGACTGACAGACTCAACAAGCTCCAACGTTAAACCCCAACCCACCCCCCTCCCCCACCCCCCCAACACCACATCTGCATCCACTGACCACTCCTTCGGTAATAAAACATCCTCACCAAGCAAACACATCTGCTAGAACCTTTTTTTTTTTTTTTTCCTGCTAATGGGCCCGTCAAGATTTGCTCATTTGACGTTACTTCCTGGCCAATAAAAGACCAGTCACATCCCAGTTGAGTGCTTATTGATCTCATTGTTCTAGTGCTATCTCTCACCACTGCAATTTCTCTCCTCTAAGACAGATTGTGCAAATGAAAACCAGGCCGAGCTAAACCTTTGATGAAATGGATAAAGGAAAAAAAATATATACCTCTTCTTTTTCTTAGACTATTTTTTCTTCTTTCTCCCCCCCCCTTCTTTTTTTGTTTTTGTTGTTGTTTGTTTTTTCTCTTTCTCTCCCCTCTCTTTCTCATGCTTTCCGGCGGGGACGTGCGGCCCTTGGCCTTAGTGGTAATAGGTAGGGGACAAATAACAACGCCGTACATTCTAGTCATCCCGAGCGAAGGTGATTATTGCTTTATTTAGAGCAGACTATTCTTCTTCCCAATGTTATGTCACGATACCAACCATAAACGCAACGCAAAACACGATTTCATTTTGGTTTGTCCCCTGCCCTACACCCCTTCCTCCCCCTTCCTTTTCCTCTTGTTTGTTTCTTAATTTTTCTCTGTTTTTCTATTTATTTATTTATTTTTTTGGTCTTTCCTTCTCATCACCATCTTAATGCATTTGTTTGCATGTCTGCTCTGCTTCGAGTGTTGCTGGCTGTGGTTGAACCTCCTCTCTCTCTGTCGTGCATGGGCGCGCGCACACACACACACACACACACACACACACACACACACACACACACACACACACACACACACACACAAGTGAAACTTACAGTCAACAGCCTGATTTTGAGACAGTAAGCTAACATTCATTTTTTTTTTTTTTTTTTTTATCCACAATAAAGCAGACTTTTACGATAAAGGGGGAAAAAAAGAAGAAGCTGAAAATCAAACAAAAAGAAGCCAAATTTTTCTTTGTCGATCTTTCCAATCAAATATGCTAATTTAGTTACAATACATGAGATATTTACTGTAAGTATAAAGTGGAAGCATCCTGTATTTAGTGGGCGACTTCACTCGAACAGAACAGCGGATAAAAACGAAGAAGGACGCTGATTTGCATTTACAGAAACGGCAGTTCTCTCCTTCACAACACACACCGCTCTGCAGCTCGTTGCTTACCTTCTCTTTCCTCATAAAGTCCCTGACATTCGTTGTGACCTATCAAATACGGAGAATATCTAACATTTAATTTTATGCCGCGCTTCACAGACTTTAAGCAAAGTACTTAAACCGTCGCAAAACAAGAGGACAAGACAATCACTTCATTTGTAAAGAGCCAGGAACCAAGACTGACCTTTTTTGGGCAGGGGGTGAGGGGGGGTTGCAGAAGCGTTATGTTCGTTTAAAAATGAGCGTCCTTGCTTTATTAAAAAAAAAAATGTAATTCAAAAATTGAATTTGCCTTTATGATCCTCAGAGCTGTGAAACCTTTGAACTTTACGAGCTCCGCTGCAATAAATAAAGCTTTTAGATAAATCGGTGGCACTCCACGGTGAGATATCCAGCCTTCGAAAAATGTGACACCAATTATCATGTTCAAAAACAAATGCTTTGACCTTAAATCTAATACTTCACATCGCCGAGGATATTTGCCATCACGAGGCATTGTGGGAAAACAGTTTATTATTTTAACATATTTCGCGAAGCACAGCTCTTTAAAATGGAATTATCCACGTGTAATAAACACACAGAAGGTAAACATTGTTTACCGGCGAACCCGCGTCAATTCTAATCCTTTTAAGAATTTGTATCTTTTTTTTTTTTTGCAACGCAAAGACGTGACAGCAGAATATGAATGTCGTCCACCGCTATAACAATCAAAACGTCTAATCCAACAATGCGGACGCAACAGGGAATAATCGTAAACTGCTGTCACAGGTCTTTGTCGAGAATATGACTTCACATGAATACAATAACACTCCATTGTCCTGAGGGAAATTGAGGTTGCGAGACACGGCAGAAAGTTTGAATACAAATTGCGTAGAACGACAGACTGGAATCTAATGAAATCCTAAATCGAATAAATGTGGGTTGTATTCAATATGAAAGCAGGAAACATCTGGGTAAAATAAAACTGCATTTGACTTCCATGATTATCATTTTAGTTACTTTTTAACACTTTTGACTTTCAGAAATTACAAACTGAGACACATTACCCTCAGTAGATAAGAATAATAATTTTAAAAAAAGAGGCTTTCTTGAATGATAATTAATTGGTTATGGTTGGTACGCCAAAAAAACCACATAAGATAAAGACAAATACAAACACAAATCAGTATGACGCTATGGGCTGCGATCTTTCTTCGACTTTCTTCATCTGTCCCGCTTTCAGATCCTCACAAATGAAATGAAACCGTTACGCAACATCAACAAATTTGTCTATTTAACACGACCAAATCAGGCTGTAGCTTAAAATTCTCCATCTATATTACATTTCTTCTACACGAGACACAAATCTGACCAGTTAAAAAGGCATTAACCTACTTGAGATCACTTTCCATGTGTGACTCACAGACCACACGAGTGTTGTTTCAAATCGCACGCTGCTGTTCTGCACTTACAGGAAATGGCCTCAGAATAAATCACCCACCAAAATATCCACAGCTTTAATTATTTTTTGTTCAATATACACTCAAAAAACACTCAATAAACACGCTGATTCTTCTTTCCAGCAACAACAGTAGTGAAAAACAAATATTTTTTGTTCTGTGTTCAAAAACAGCTGCAACTTCCTCAGACACCCTAATTTGAAAAATTCTTTACGTCGGTGGCCCCGCCCCCTTTCTCTATGTAGCCAAGATGGCGACCGTTTAGGGTGGAAAAGTGTCCACACTTCTTTTTTTTTAATATTTGTGACTGTTTTGAGTGCATCATCCTGGTACTTGTAGTGCACTGCATGTTGCTGCACTCAAAAACAGTGAGTGTTAGTACGCGAGTACGCCGTTAGGAACACGGCATGTGTTGCCTTGATGTGACCGAGTACGAAATCGATATCCGTGCTGCCGCCACGGCAGTAACTGTAAGACTCAGACTGTTGTCATCACTTTTTTGCAACATGACTGAGAGCAAGTCAGTTAAGAAATTAAACGCTTCGCTGACTTTGTAATGTTAAGACCATTGACTGAAACAATGGTGGAAAAAAAAAAAAAAAAAAGTCAATGCTACTCCTGGCATGTGTGTCTACTCGATATGCCACGGTCTTTGCAATGCTTTTGAGTTGCATCATCCAAGTCAGATAATGGGAATGCATGACTAAAAAAAAAAGAAAAAGGCCTCCAGTGTAAGAAACGGCTTCAATATCTCCTCGCTAAAAGACAGTTTTTCTTAAGTGTTTTATAATTGTCGAATGGACGTCATTTTCCAAGCGATTACTTTTTTTGGGGGGCAAACACTCAAAGCAGAAAGCATCAATAAGTGGGACTTTTCTGCATTTGTGCGAGCGGTCTGTATGCACCAGCAAGCGTAGCATCAAAACCCCGACACCCCCCTTGTCTCTCCACTGGGTTTTTTTTATAAGTCGGCTTCAATTCCCATCGCCATTAGTCCCGAGGTCAATTATAATCGGCGGTGTTACAGAGTCGTGTTGTAACCGACTCCGGCGCTCTGCAATACTGATGCAACACGTGGCTCCGCGATCTTGTGTATGTTGTCTGTGAGTGAGATGCGAGCGTGCACGTGACTGCAATGTAAAAAAGTGAAGGAGCCATGTTTGAATTCCATTTGCCGTTGACCTGCGCTGCTCTTACACACACACACACACACACACACACACACACACACACACACACACACACACACACACACACACACACACACACACACACACACATAAACATAAACAAACACTTTCTTTTACAACCTATTTTTCTACCCCCCATCACCACCACCAAGTGCTGCCTGCTCGCTGCTTTGTGAATCAGCTCGCCCTCCGAATTTGCAACAGATTGAGTCAGACTGTTAAAAGGAAGACAAAAAAATAAAAAATAAATAAATAAAAAAAACCACTCACCTCGGGAGAATATCTGGAGATGTTGTGACAATTCAATGGCACAATACCAATAAGTGATGGATTAAAATGCTGTTTAAAACTGCAGTGGGTGCATGGATTTGACAGAGAAAAGAGGGAAGGAGAGAAAATGGGCGACGAGAGGAAGCGTACTCTTAAGAGATGCAGTCCAAAAAGAGAAGGAGGGCGTCAGAAACAAAGAGAGACGCTGACATGAAGAAAGTCACTCTGAGTCAAGCCCAAGGATTTCTTCTTCTTCCTTCCCCCCTGTATCATTGTGTATGCAGACAGGTGCTCTTTCTTCGCTCTCCGGCACACAGACATTGTGGTGGATTGTTGTCTTATGTTAAGTTTGCCTTTGCTCCGCTATGAATTTTCCTTCTGCTCCGCGGCGCCGGCGACAACAGCCTTAAACTTTCCCCGAGTAAATCTTAGAAGTCGAGTTGTGACGTACTCGCCGGCATCAGGGGTTGAAGAGGAAGAAAGAAGGGAAGGAAGTGCAAGAGATGGAAGGATGGATGGATGGATGGATGGATTAATGATTGATGGATGGATGGATGGATGGATGGATGGATGGATGGTTGAATAGATGATGGATGGATGGATGGATGGATGGATGGATGGATGGATGGATGGATGGATGGATGGATGGATGGATGGATGGATGGATGGATGGATGGATGGATGGATGGATGGATGGATGGATGGATGGATGGATGGATGATGGATGGATGGTTGAATAGATGATGGATGGATGGATGGTTGGTTGGATGGATAGATGAATGGATGGATGGATGGTTGAATAGATGGATGGATGGATGGATGGATGGATGGATGGATGGATGGATGGATGGATGGATGGATGGATGGATGGATGGATGGATGGTTGGTTGGATGGATGGATGGATGGTTGAATAGATGATGGATGGATGGATGGATGGATGGATGGATGGATGGATGGATGGATGGATGGATGGATGGATGGATGGATGGATGGATGGATGGTTGGTTGGTTGGATGGATAGATGGATGGATGGTTGGATGGTTGGATAGATGATGGATGGATGGATGGATGGATGGATGGATGGATGGATGGATGGATGGATGGATGGATGGATGGATGGATGGATGGGTGGTTGGTTGGATGGATAGATGAATGGATGGATGGATGGTTGAATAGATGATGGCTGGATGGATGGCTGGATGGATGGATGGATGGTTGGTTGAATGGTTGGATGGATGGATGGATGGATGGATGGATGGATGGATGGATGGATGGATGGTTGGTTGGTTGGTTGGATGGATAGATGAATGGATGGATGGATGGATGGATGGATGGATGGTTGAATAGATGATGGCTGGATGGATGGCTGGATGGATGGATGGTTGGTTGAATGGTTGAATAGATGATGGATGGATGGATGGATGGATGGATGGATGGATGGATGGATGGATGGATGGATGGATGGATGGATGGATGGTTGGATGGTTGGATGGATGATGGATGGATGAATGGATGGATGGTTGAATAGATGATGGATGGTGGAAGAAAAAACACTCCCTTTTAAAAAGAAGAAACCTTTTAATTGTAATTTATTGTTTACAAAATGATAGAGAAAAACATGTTCATATAGGGGACAAGAAACATATTTAAACACACACACACACACACACACACACACACACACACACACACACACACACACACACACACACACACACACACACACACACACACTCCCACGCATTTGCAAATTTCAGAAGTTACACAGGTGAATTGTTACATATATAAATATATGCATGCACATAAATATTCAAAAACACAGCCAAAGGCACATTTACGAATATATTGTACACACACACACACACACACACACACACACACACACACACACACACACACACACACACACACACACACACACACACACACACACACACACACACACACACACACACTGACAGCATAGTTCAGATTAGTAATCCTGTTAAACACACTCAACCATGCTAACGTTAATCCACAGAGGATGCGTACACACACACACACACACACACACACACACACACACACACACACACACACACACACACACACACACACACACACACACACACACGCAACCGCCGACAAACAATACCTGTAAACTAAACCTTAAAATCAAGCCTCATCTAAGACACACACTCACGCACACACACACACACACACACACACACACACACACACACACACACACACACACACACACACACACACACACACACACACACACACACACACACACACACACACACACACACACACACACACACACACACACACACAGAGAAAAGGACTATTTAATATGTCATTGGGAGCTGCTGCATTATGCGTTGGTAGCTGGGAGAATCAATCTTCTCTCCATTTGGATGAGATTATATTTTTAATATCTCTGGTTTTTACCAATCATTCCTCCCCGATACTTTTATCATGCTCTCCAAGTAGGAACGATCAAAAAAAAAGGGGAAAAAAATAGAAGTGCAAAGAAATGTATTGAATGAAAAGAATATTACACAAGTGTACACAAGTGTACACATCAAACACACACACACACACACACACACACACACACACACACACACACACACACACACACACACACACACACACACACACACACACACACACACACACACACACACACACACACACACACACACACAGCAATCACGGATCGTTTGCGTTCAGGAAGGCAAGAAACTTCTGAGGATTTATGGCCTTTGGAAGCGATCGGTACCATCAGCCGACCGGATGTTGTCACGGTTATGACGGCAAACATGGAGGAAGTTCCCTTTAATGCATTTATACTTCTTCCATAAGTCAGCTCTATTGAAATGAGAAGATCCCAAAGATACTATTAATTCTCAGCTCGTAGCTCCGTTATTTATCTTTTTTTTATTATTATCATTATTAAAAATGACAGGGTTGTAAAGCATTGCAGAAATTTATATTAAATTCCAGCGTGATTGCTGTTGAGGGAAATTATTGGATGTTATATTAATATCCCCACTACTATAAAGAGTACAATAACACACAAAAAAAAGTATGCAATTAATCTTTTTATTTGTTATATAAAGTCTATTGACTTCACGATGTAGACCTTGGAGCTAAAACTTCATTTAAAGCTTTTCTAAGTTTCCATCCTAGCAACTGAACAGTTATCGAATGTATAATAACGTTTTATATACCAGTAAGCATCCTCACTGGTTTATCACTTTGCACCATATTCACTAACTCGGGTGTTAGCGTGTGCATGTGTGTGCGTTTATATTCCCCGTAGCCACCGGTAACCGTTTTGTTGTCCATGCCTACGGTATTCCCCCGGGTACGACGGCCCCATCGTTGTGAAGGCCAAACGGTTGTGAATTCCGGCGTCTGCAGAGACAGCCGAAGCAGTTACAACTCTCCCGTCCATGTTTTTTATGTCTTTCTCCTGGGAGGATTTTACAGGGGGGGAGAGAGAAAGGATTTAAGACTATTTCTGTATATTACCCAGTAACCCCCCCCCCCTCCACCCCACCTCCCCTCCGTTTCCTGTGAAGCCCATACATCACGTACAAAATGATAAATGTTGGGGTCAGCAAGAACAGTATGTTCAAAACACAACCTGATTGTGGACGTGAGGATTTATAGATGTGTCACTGTAGGTGTTGTAAAAGCGCTTTTGAAAAAGGTTACGTTGTGAATTTGTTTTTTTTTTAATTTTCTCAGTTTATACACTTTTGAAATTCACTTTATATCTTTCAGTAAAAACAAAACATTACATCCAAAAACAAAAAAAATCTCCCATCTTAAATTTACCAGCCACAAATTTGGTTTCCCAATAGAAACATTGCTCATTAAAAGGGCAACCACGACCAGTTAATATCACATAAAATATACAGATTTTTTTTGTGGTCATTCTGGATATGTCGGCCAAAATTCAAACTCTGGGCTTCATAACAGCCGTTCACAAACCCAGCGGGTGACGTCGCCGTTGGTTGCCGCCTGGTTTTGCTCCACCAGGTGTTAAATGTTCTGTAAGACAGCAGGTCAACTTATTTATATTTTTAGAAGTGGAATTTAATATAAAATTACCATTTGCGAATTGATGAGGACATTCACCTGGCCAAATATCTGCAGGTATGAAGGGCCTCCACTGTTCCAACTGTCTTTTTTTTTTAGGGACTTGATATGTGCCAAGAAAATAATACCTACACCACCTGCCAGTATCGGTAGCAAGACAGAAAGATGGATCCATAAATTGTCCATATTTAGGCGCCACCTGCTAGCTGACAGTGACAACAGCATAATAAACGAGGCCACCGTGTCCTCCATATTGTATTTGCACCATTTGTGAATCAATCCTATTTTGCTGTGGCGATTTGCTTTGTCTCAACATTTGTAATGGACAAAGTCGCATTAGATCACTTCTCCCCTTGCCCCCGGTCAGACCCCTCGTTGTCTGCGCTCGCCCGATTGGCCGAGTGGCTCCCAAGCTGGCCAATCACGGTGTTAAATGAAGCCGAACCCGTCACCAGATGGGGTCCCTCCGCCGTTACATCATGAACTGTTGAACCCAATCAACACGTGGGCCCGGTGAAGTGTGAACAAATGGAGGTCACGCTGAAATGTGTCAGGTGATACATATCGTGGATTACTCGGGGGGGGGGGGAGGCGGGGGGGATTGAGGTTTAATACACCTGTGGGGTGATTACCGGGGCGCGGTCTACAGGGAAATGTGTGAACTCGTTCCTCGCGTGATCGCCCAAGCCTCGCGTGTAACTGTAATGTACTTGACAGACAAGTTGAAGTTTTTACACTTATATACACATCTGCTGATTTACAGCAGCACAAGCTCTCAGGAAATGTCCCTCCTGGATTATTTTCTTGTGGTTTCGATGGAATACAAAAATGTATCAGGCGGCACAGTTATTCATATCATGCTCGACTGTCTAAAATTGAATCAGTTCTGTAAATATCTAGATACCTGAGGGACCATTGCTTGAACTTACAGGGTAAATCTTTGGGGTTGAGATATGCAAATTGTATTTGCAGTCTGAATGAGGAAAGGACGTTAAACAGATCTTGAATTGTGCACCATGATTGCAGGATAAATACATATGCGAGTGAAGGATGACATCGTGCAGTTTGTGATTTGACAGTACATTTACCATTGTTGAAATATACCTAAAATGAGATTTAGGTGTTTATAACAATCTACTTTTATTCAAAATATTCTGTATTAAGAATCTGAATACGTTACAGGGACGAAAGCAGAGAAAAAAAAATGCTCTCGAAACAAGATTTGTGTAAAGCTACCGTTCCATCGTTACGTTACCTTCTGATGTCATTTTTGCATTTTTGCCAATGCACTGCATATAATGCGAGTTTGCACACACTACATTTAGCATCGTTCTATCCAAACAAATGAAATGAACTGTAAGGTCCAGGTAACATTGAACACTTAAGGCTCATTTAAATCTTTTTAAAAAAGGTTCTTAAAAGCACCTTTTCCAACATGTGGTTCCAGGCTAACTTTCTACAGCGTTTATTTGGGTGTGTACAAGCGTGAAAATAATCTCAAAACTCCAAGTTATCCAGAAAATGTTGTCGGAACACATTTTTCACTTCATGCTTTTATTTTTGTTCTCGTCTGGGTTGAAGTGGCCGTCTTAAAAAGCACGTAATCAAATAGGACATTTTCCGAATTATTTTTGGGGGTTATCGACTCAGTTTTACGAATAAATTAAATAAGAATCAGTTCAAAAAGTAAATACTTAAGATCAAGGGAATATCCATCCAGCGAGGTGCCGTGCTAAGCTTAGCTTAAAACGATTGTGATTGCGTGAATGTGAAGATCCGAGGCTGCTCCTGTTTCGCGTGAACGGTAAGTAGCACCGTGACGTGCGCGTAGCGAGGGAAAGCTGTAACCTTCCTGAGTAAGTATTCAGAGTTTTGTAGCTTAATCGATATCAGCAGCTGAGTTATACATGTTTTTTGATAGCGCATATGTGGATAATTACTCACGGAGGTTCAGCTTCTCTGTTCCGTCGCGGTGCTACTTAACGTTCATTTGCAATTCCAACAGATTTGTTTGAGACATAAAGGCTATGTCCTCTGTGTGGAAGAATAAAAGAAAAAGGCCACGTTACTTTGTTCAAATCTTGAAAACTGTCATTGAATTGCTGGTTTTAATGGTTTATGCTATCATAAACAGGTTCCACCTGTCTTCACGGACATTTTTTTCCCTTTTATACTTGAGAGTAAACACTCCGAGTCTCTTTTTTTTATTGACAATATGCAGCGTTTGAGTGCTTTTACTGTCACACTAAGGGTTAGTGTTAAATCGGCACTATGAATATGTTCTTTTTTTGTTGTTGTTCAAACTGGTGATACAACTTCACGATGGGGACGCTGTCCGTTATTGGGTCACAAAAGGCGGTGAATGTTTCCTACATCATTTTTTTTTTTTTTTTTTAAAGACCATTTCGTCACGGCAGCCGTTGAGGACTGCGGCAGCTATAACGGAGCGTGCCAAGGTTAGGTGCTTAAGCCGTTAGCTCACTGTATGCCACTGCCAACCTTGTGTTGTTATTGCGGAGGGGGGGGGTTGACGATGAGAGAGACGGGGGATTAAACTGAACTCCCACGCAGACGGTGTTACTCTATTAATCGGCTGTCTTTGTCTATCAAGGTTATAACGGGAGTTTTTGCTCGGTACGTGTCTGCAAGGGGGCGTTCATGTGTCGGATTCCAGCGTGGTTTACTCTGCTGTCATGTCAGTACCAGCACTCCTTTCCCTGTCTTTAAAAAAAAAAAAAAAAAAAAAAAAAAAAGTTGAATTGTTCTTCATTTTATCTTTTGATCAATCCTACATCTCTTCTTAACTTTCTTTTCTTCAACAAATTTGACTTTATCTTTTTTTTTTTTCTTTTGCTCACTTTCTCTGTCATTTCTCACCTCTTCCTTACCTCTGTCATTTATTCGATATGTTTATTTTATGCCATCTTTGTGTGTGTATCTCTCCTCGCCAACCTCATGGTTTGTTTCTGTTTCATTCTTTGGACCATGTGGCCTTAAGTGCTTTAATTTATCCTCCCACGGGAGGGATTTTTTCTTTTTTTTTTCTTTTTTCTTTGGACCAATAGAGCAGCATCTGTTGAAGAGCTGGTGGACCACTTTGCCCGCTTTAGTACGACCTGCGAGATGTCAACTGAAATGATTGTTCGACCCTTTTAAAACAACGTCTTACATCGGCAGATATTCAGTGGCTGTGTAGTTTTTGCTCTGTGATTAGAGTTTTGCGATTAAAACAGCCTGCGCAGCTTATTTCTACTGATCATCAATTATTGTTCTTTAAAGTAAGCTCATAATGATTCAATTTTACCCACCTGGTTCCTCAAATGAAAGTATCTGCTACCTGTTGTAACAGTAAATAGAGCAGGAGGATGACATCCACCAAAGGTTCTCAGCCGGAATTGAACCAATTGTGCTGCGATCACACTGTCATAAAAACAGGACAGCAGAAGTTTATGAATCAGATTTTGTTTTTTGTTTTTGTTTTGCTCGGAATATTATTAATCTTATTATTTCGTCCAAAGAAACGTTTGTGGAGCCCACACGGGAGGCCGTGCAAAGCTGAAATTTCAAAGGAAGATAACGAGCCCCGAAAGTTCTTTTCCGAAAAGATTTTGAAACACCTCAGCCATTAGGGGGCGCTCTGATAAAGTTGTTGAATAACGCCTGAACCGTAGGTCACACATCCAAATGTTGTATATCCGCTTTTAATTCTCTGTTCATTTTGTGGAGTTACGGTTTTTCGCTCTGTGACTTTGTTCTATCATAGTATGCGTTTAAAAGCAGACGTTTGCATCAGTTCATAAACAAAAAGCATGCGAGGATATATATATAAAGTACACAGGAAAAACGCCGAAAATGGAACTGTCTAGGGACTTTTTTCCCCCGAGAGCTACTTTAAAGAAATGAGAGTCAAATTTGCTCACATAGCTGAGCTCCACCAAACCATCCGTATAAGCCTATTTTATGTAAACAACAACAAATTGTTACCAAACTGTTTACTTTTGCTCCAGAAAGAAAGAATTCTAATTTCGGTCAAACACAATATTTAACCCCCTTTTTTTTTTTTTTTTTTTTTTTTAGTAAAAGTGAGCTCAGTGTTTCAAAGTCTCTCATTCAGTGCAAATCATATCTTATAATAATACATTAACTCGAAATGGGTTAAGGATCTGTATCTGCAGATCGACGTCGTTGTGAGGACGTCGAAGCAGCAGCAAAACAGGAACTACAGCACATCCATGACATTCACCCAACATACAGCGGCAGCAGTGCTCTTCCGTGTCTGAAAATGGTGTGGTCGCCCTGTAAATTCCACACGACACTCCAACCTTGTATTTTTCGACCCTGTTTTTTTCTTTTCTTTTTTTTTTTCATTTGTTTGCAGGATTCTTTCTACACACAGTGAAAGACTCAAGCACATCCCTGTCCTGCATGCTCTGTGATTTCTATGTGCATTATGTGTGGAGTTTTCGGCCTTGATGCCTTTGCATGATTTTCTACATTTGTTTGTCCCTGGACTCTTTTCGCCTCTTTTCAAGAGTCGTTGAAAGAAATAAAAAAAAATCAACAATGACTTTTTTAGTTTTAAAAGTTGTTGCCACTCTTTTTCATTAATCTTGTCATCCTTTTGCTTTTCTATTTATTTATCTCCCGGCCACATTGGTTAAATACCAACGCTTTTTCAACGATATTTTGTAACTGCGTGTAGCTGATAATCGGTTTTCACCCATTTTTTGGTTTGTTTTTTTGTTTTATTTCCTTTTCTTGCCGTCGCTCAATGTTTTACATCACATCGCTGATTCCCACATGGCTGTATGTCGCTGTAAACGTTCATCAGCACGTGTTCATCAAACTGGGATTTTCCATGATATGACCACGCCAAATGAGTCTAACCTTGATTTGTTACGAACTGAAATATTTACATTTTTCGAAAACAAACACTTGATTTTTTTTTTGTTGTTGTTGTTTTGTATTCTTTGGTTTTCAAAACACAATCACTCAGTTTTTTTCTTCCTTTCACATTATGTGTTATTTCAAAATTTTACAATCACAATTTCCTCTTTTCAAAATGACATTTTTCTTGAACAAAACACTTCATAGTTCCTTCTGGATAAAAACACTTCTGCTGCGATTGTTTGTCTTCTTCAGCACGTTGCTGATGATTTCACCTCCCTGCATGATTCCTCATACGTTGTGTTTTGGCTATTTTTCATACGGATGACGTGTTTAGAGTTTATCTTCACCTTGGGATAAAGTGTGTTGTCTTTGTGCATTTGTATGACTGCGTATCTACTATATAAATATATGTATGTTTGCATATGCACGTGTTTGTGCGTTTGCATTCATGATTGTGTTTGAGTCCTTGTATGTGTTTGGCTTTGTGCATGCATGTTCATTACTTATGCGACCGTGTGTAACTGTTTTTTTTTGCTTTGAGGTTGCCTACCGATGTGACTATGTGCGTACCTGTGCGTGTGCGTGCGTGTGTGCGCCTGCGTGTGTGTGTGTGTGTGTGTGTGTGTGTGTGTGTGTGTGTGTGTGTGTGTGTGTGTGTGTGTGTGTGTGTGTGTGTGTGTGTGTGTGTGTGTGTGTGTGTGTGTGTGTTTGTGTGTGTAGGTGCATCCACCCAGGACTCGGATGCCATGGAGCCGGAGAAGCAGGTGGACAGCACTGTGAAAATGGCCGGTGTGATTGCCGGGATTCTGATGTTCATCATCATCCTCCTCGGAGTTGTCCTCACCTTCAAACGCAGGTAGGTAGTAAAAACCAAACATCAGGGTTAAGGAAATGCTTACAGGTGCTTTATGTAGCAGTTTACCAACGATACATTAACAACATATCCTTATTGTATTGTATTTTGGATTCTCTGAACCACTATAAACGACAGTTGGTAGCCTCTAGCAGATATTGTGAAACACTCGGCCAAATCTGTTTGCCTACGTTTACTTTTGATTAACTTTTTGGCACAAAAAAAAAAAACAAGAAATAGGGCTGTTTATCCACAGGAAACTCAACTGAAATGTGAAAGGCAATGGAGAACAAAGCCAACAGACCTAATAGAAAAATCTGTGAAAAGATAAGAGCATGAGATCGAGGCTACCAATTATCTTTCTGACAAATGTGTCATTTTATTACTGGAACCGTATTGGCAAACTTTTTATGTTGATGAAAATATTGCTGTGTTTAGCTTATTTAAAGCAGACTAAAGAAAGAGAGATTAATGGATAGACTTCATGATGTCATTTTCAAGTGTCCTCAGTTTGTATGCAGGTAGAAATGAATCTGTTTGGACAGATAGAGATATATAAACGCAGTTGCCCAATTTTACAATTATAGAATGTCGAAAAAGTAAAAAAAAATATTAGACTTAAAAAAAAAATTAAGTCTGAATTTAAAATGGTTTTCGTCTAGTTTCAGTTATAATCAACACAATTCCTTCAGAGTTTAGCGTATGTCAAATATTGATAGTGAAGGTTGCCAAAATGTATTAGTTTCTTCAGACAATACAACAGATCAGAATTATGTATTAAAACTAGAGATGTACTTAATCCGCTTCAACCCTTGAAAGGCAAAATAAATAATGATGATAGAGGCGCCCAGAGTTTAGAGCTCTATCACCCGTATGAACTGTATTACCTTTTTCTCTTAGCAGAAATACAAAGCTCTCGTGTCTTTGTTAGCAAATAACTTTTGCCACCATCGCCTGCCTTCCTTTTCTTTACCTTTCTTAAATTCTCTATATTGCTCCATCCATCCCTCCATTTCTCTTTACTTCACTTGCATACTTGCTTCTACATTTTGTTTTGCAATCACTCACATTTTTTTTTTTTTTTTTTTTTTGTATCATAATTTTATTGCTTTTCACAATTTCCCGCTTCACCTGCAAAACCTACACAAACATTGCATACTATGTAAAATGCCTTCAAATACATGTGGTTTTGTACACTGACACTAAGAATTAAGGGAAAAAAATTACAAAGTACAGGAACATTATTCATGTAACAATAAAGACAATTAACTGATGCAAATACATTCTAATAACCATTCTAATTAAACATATACTGTGTATTACTAAATTACATACACTACAAAAACTAAGAACCACATGGAGGTGAAATGGAGGACATGAGGATTACTTGGTCTGATTGCCCAAGGCATTAAATCCAGAGACGTTTTTTAGAAGCAGAATAAATAATGGTGTAGACGGAAAACTGCCGGACTGTTTTCAGAAGGAATAGATACATGATGATGGTTTAATTCCCGGAAAAAACACCGCTGTCATTATTTTTCAAAGAAAATGATGCTGACTTTTCTAGAGTGAATAAAATACTTGTGTGTCTTTAGAAATGCCTAGAAATCTTTTAAAGTGTCACCTTACCGCTGAAAAAGGTCATGGTTTCATTCATGGTTTGTCATTTTAGAGCAGAAGAAGTTGGATTGGTCGCTCCGGTCATAGTCGTTATAGTCATCGATTAGCAAAAAGCTTAGTTTACCGAACATACTTACAGTAGATGGAGATTCTTTGGACTTAATTTCTAAATAAACATCTAAATATCTATCTAAGATATTCAATAGAAAAAACATCTCACGTGAAAAATTCTCTTGATTTTGACCAACTTCTGGTCAAAGCTCAATAGCTAATATCTAGGTCATAGGTTTTTTTTTACCACTTAACAACTGTTAAGTTCCTATTTCCAGTGCTTAGAAAATATTTTCTTCTCTCTTTTTGTTGTTTTGGGTCATTTAAATGGAGGCCACAATGGTCAGCCCACAGCCCACTTTCAAAATCCACCAATCAATTTATTAGTTGGTCAATTTAAAGAATTTTTTTACCATAAATATTACATTCATTCTTCCATGGAGGCCAAGGATATGACATGAATGCTATACGTTTGTTATTAGTGTAAAACCACAAACCTGTGGTGTAATTAAAATGCCTATGATACATAGAGGGGAAACGTAAAATGCAGACAATAACATAGCAAAGGGAAACTGGCTCACACCTCATTACTAGTCTGAATACAACGTTACTTCCATTTCAAGCGAGAAAAAGAGGTTGGGGAGTGAAGACGGGGCACAGGGTCAGTTGGCAATGCTAATCAGAGGCTAACCCAGGCTAACAGAGAATATACCAAACACCAAGAGGATAAAAATTCATCAGAGTCAGTGGAGGAAAAAAAATAATGCAAAATTGAACAAGAAAGATATAGATAGAGACTTCACAAAACGGGTGCAGCAGGGGAATATATGGGTGAAACACAGAGGGTAATCCAAAAGGGAAAGGAGGGGGGAAAGGAAAGGAAGAAAAATGTATGAGTTTGAAAAATATGAAAATTGAAAAACAGGCAGCGCTGGTTAACCTTGGGGTGAAGTGGATATGGTAATCAGATGCTAACCAGGTCAACAGGGCATAATATACATACAAAAGCCAATTAGAGGGCAAACATCTCTGCAGTGGATGTTGGCCAAAATATATAAGCAGTAAAACAGGAGAAAAGAAAGAGAAGTGAGCAGTCTAGATGCTACTCGGATGTTATCGTGAAGCTAACCCAAGAATACAAGAAAAGGGATGAACATGAAATTTCTTAAAAAGAGACAGGGAGGAGTTATGGAGAGAGAAGAGAGAAACATAATTGATAAAAGAAGCGCAGACGAATAGATTCAGACAGTTCACTATATCATGGACCATTTTCCTGGCGTCATCTATATTTCATTCCACATAGTTTAGCCAGTCGCACCGGTGGTAGTAAAAAGTGTTTTTCTTTTTTTCTTTTTTCTTTAGATTAAAAAGTGTTTTACAAGCCTTTTAAAGCCCATAAATTATTCCACGACAAAACTTTTTAGCGAAGTGAACACGCACAAACCGTCCAATTCATCTTTTACAGATCACCGTTACACATGTTCTAAATGGACTGTCAGTGTTTTTTTGTTTTTTTTAAGAAAGCCGGGGGATGTCTCCGATAACGTAACGTTAAAGGGAATAACACTGGACATGTCTTAATGGGGATTCAATGTTTCTACAGCCAGGTGCCCCCCCGAGGGCTCGACCGAGCAGCGCCAGAAGATACGCTTTTCATTAAAAGGTTGAGAGGCAAATTGATGAATATTTAATGCTCCTGAAGCTCCTCGCCAATTCATGTGTGTGCTGATGCCAAAAGGAGACCTCAGCCAGGTAACTGAGAAAAAGGTGACATCTACGCAAATGCAAATTCTTTTGGAAAAATGCGTTATTTAAACTTGTTCACCCCTATTACCTTTCATCCGAGAGATTTGAAATTCTGACCCGGCAGCCCGTCTTTTGTGATTTAAATTTGTTTTTTTATATGATGCTTTCTAACAGCGTTCATGTCCAGGTCAACCTCTGAAAAGAGACTAAACCATGATTGGTAGCTTTAACAAAAAACAAATTATACATTCACCTCAAAGTAAAACACACAAACAAGAGGAAAGTAGACAAATGAACAAAGGGTATGGTCACCCCGCCCCGGCTTTGCGATGCTTTTACTGCCCGGCGTGACTCTCTGTAAATCTGCCCGTTCACATTAGCTGTTGTTTTCTGGTTCCTGAATATGCATTTGGGTGGAAGTGTCTGAATTATTGATTCCAAACCTCACCCATTGGGCTTTCTGTGCATTTAAAAGGTCTAAACAAAGGATTTCCGACTGAATAAGGTAAAGATTTTGAGGAAAGGTGCAGAACAATAAATAACGTACCAGAACTAAAGACGGAGTTTAGAATGAGCAACTGTCTGTTGGTAACGTCACAAT
This sequence comes from Brachyistius frenatus, assembly GCF_029030835.1. Lineage (NCBI taxonomy): Eukaryota > Metazoa > Chordata > Actinopteri > Embiotocidae > Brachyistius > Brachyistius frenatus. Next base: position 613,919 of record NW_027210740.1, read on the forward strand.
ACAAGGTTGCCTCATGATACGTAGAAACAAGGTTAACTCATTGGTTTGTTGTAAGGCGATGGTAGGGAAAGCCTCATCTTAACCCCCGTCCCCCCGTCCCCCGCCCCTCCCTGTGACCCGATATCACAACAAAACGTGTAATAGACACGCTTGTCCATTACAGCTAAAACGTGACATAGCTACAGTTAGCGATGTGTAGGCGTGGGAGTTACACGTTTTGCTGTATTTTCTATTATACCCTTTGGCCTGTAGAGATTTATAGGGAAAATTAAACCTACTGAATGGTTTTGAACCATGTGATTTAAAGGAAAACGAAAGCCATTTGCAAAAACACACGGTTGGGGTTACGGCAAAACCGCATGGTTAGCGTGAAGAAAAAAAAAAAACAAAAAAAAAAAACATTGTCAACTCCTGGATTCAATCTCCATTGTCCCGCATGGCAGTCCCTGACCACTTATCAAAAAACACACGTACACATTCAAGTAAATGCACACAAAAAAACACACAGGGATCAATGTAGTATGAGTTTCAGCTGAACATTCACAGATTTGAAGCATACAATATGTGATCTCTAAAAAACTTGGTCCCTGACACGTTATTAATGTGTTTAGCGGGACAGTTGGTATGCGTGAGAGCAAAGAGTGTGTGTTTACTCATGTTTGTCGGTCTCCATTGTGTACACATCTCTCTGCCAAGCAGTAATGCTTTTATTCGCTTCTGTGAATGTGCCACGTCTGTGTAACTGGATATAAAGTGTGTGTGTGTGCTGACGGCCTGATACTCCTCCTTAGGCATTGGAAGCCTTTATTAAATAGGGGTAGTGCCGTGGATTGTTACACACATGGGCACACAGACAGACTGAAAGGGGGGGCCGAACCCCAGATGGGTCCGCAAACACGGACATGCTTCTCTCGGCCCCAAAAATATTTCCGTCCTATCTCGTGGCTCTACGGCGTCCTCGATGGCAACGCCACTAATTTCTAGCATTTCTGAATGAATATACATGAATGCAGCTAAATTTTTCCCGCAGTTGAACTATTTCCCCACAAAATTTGAGCCTTTGCTGCCGAGGAGAAGAGTTTCTTTCAAACTTAATTTGACGTGATTTGGCACGAGATGACACCCTTTGTAATCGTAAGAGGATTATTAAAGTATTAAAGATATGATGAAGCATACAGTTTCACATAAATGTGCGGACAGACACTCAAGGCATGGCTGGTGGCTGTAATGTTAATGGCCGAGTGTGTGTTGCCAAGTAGAAGTCAAGATCTCGTCAGTTCTTTACAGCCTATTGGTCAGAATTATTTAAATGTGACCTATCATCGCCATTTTGAGAAGGTCACTGAGAATTTGATGTGACGTAGCATCGCTGCTCAGAACTTTTAGAGCAGATTAGATGGCGTCGGCGTCTAACGATTTACTGTAATGAGGGTGGAATTCAGTTTATAATTTACTATCTAATCAGGCAGAAATTAGAAAAAGTTTTTTTTAATATCACCTTTGGCTAGTGATGGGGAGATACACAAAATTCCTCCCTGTTTCTCTTATCTGTAGAGATCAAGGTTGTCCATTTTGGCTTCACAGTTTCAGAGTTATTACTTGAATTATTTTTTTTTTTTTTTTTTCCATTTGGAAATTCCCCCAAATTTTCCAAGCTCCGCCCACCTCTGAGCCTGGTTTTGTCTGAGGTTTCTTCCTGTTAAAAGGGAGTTTTTCCTTCCCACTGCTGCAGGTTTTTCTTCCTGTTAAAGGGGAGTTGTTTCCTCCTAGCTGTTCACGTGGGGATTGTAGGGTTCCTCTGAAGAAGATTTTGTTATTCTACATGCCGCAACCTGTATGTTTGTACTATGGGGGGGGGGGGGCTCTTAGTTTGGAGTCATTGTGGTCAATTTGTTTCCTAAATAACAAAGTAACTTAACTATTGCGAGGTTTCTTAAAATCTGGTTCTTAAACACATTGTACTGTATATTAGAAGACAAGTTTCTGTAATCAGTGTAAATGGATAATACAAACATTTATATATTACATATATACTGTATTAAAATGGTTCTAAAAGTTATTTTACAAGAGCACATGTGCACGAACATGAAACAGGAAAATAGCGCTGTGACAGTGTTCAAAGGAAATGATAATAATTATAAATCCTTCAATGATAATGAAATCTGTTGCGTGATCTTAAAACACAAACTGGACCCTAAAGACCAAGTAAATCCTTATTTACAACCGTATTGTAGAATATTTGCATAATTAAGACACATTTGCACTGTAAGACACAAATTTACTTTCAATTAGAGCTTAAAATGCAGATTTTAAGACATGTACACAAATACATAGAACTATTCTATTATATGATTGCTTGCTGCCTTGCTACAGATTCGTACACCCATTGTTTTTCCACACTCAAGCTGATCCATTCCAGCTGACCAATCACTCTCTTCCTCTATTAGCTCTTATCATCTCAGCAACAGTGTCAATAACAAGCGAACATTTTTAGTTAAATTTGAAATTTTTTGCCATAAACATCTTGCCACGTTTACCATTTCCTCAATCTATCCTAAATAAATGAGGAAATTAATGTTTTTTTTTTCTGAGGAAAGACTGACATTTAGTCAAGTAAGTGTTACAAATGTAAAGCTTGTTTTTCAGAAAGCTAAAGTGACACTTTGCTAAATAAAAAAAATAAAAAATAAAAAAAAGGATTTAATTAGCATGTTTTTTTTTGGCCACTCAAGACGATCTCAAAATGTTTACTGTCGCTTGGCAGAAAGAAATTCAGTATTTTTTTTCTCTCTGAAGTCACTTCTACTGGCAACCAAAAATACATTCATTAAAGTTTGACGCGGTAGAATTTCTCTTTCATCGGTTCTGACAGATTATCTTCAAATTCACCACAAGACAATGGGGGTAAAATGGATTTTCTTTGCAACAATCCACTCTTAAGCTTCTCTTTCTTGCATCACATGAATCTTGTTTTGTTTTTAAAGTGTTCCTGGGCCCCAAATTTCACAAATTGTTCATGGCACTTGTGAAACTCTGGAGTTTCAATATGTTAACGTTTTGAAAGTTGCCACCTTGATGAAACCTTCTATCTTTATATATCACTTGTCAGCACTTTTACTGAAAACCTACTGAAGTCCATGCACTGATTTACACTGCAACAGAGAGTCTGCCCTCCATGGCTGCCTAAACGGATAAAAATCAAATTAATTCGGCGTCCCCTCTCTGCAGCCTATCATGGCTCATTCCAAGGAATAATAAAAGTCCTTTTTTTCCCTGCAAGAATTCTGCCTGAACAAAGAAATGGTGTTGCAATTTGTAGAAAAAACAACAATAATGCTGGAAAAACCAAAGAAGAAGAGAGCAGCGGCTTCATAGAGTCGAGTCTGCTTCGGTTTGCTCAGGGTCGACAGAGAAAGAACAAAACAATGGAGGGAGTGGAAAGAATGAAAATGTTGCAGATGTCTTTTCTCAGCATAAATCTCTCTTGACTGGAGTCTCACGCCTTCTTTTTTTTTTTTTCTTTCAATTCTCTCTATCTTGCCGTTTGCTGTCTTTTGGCTCCGCCCCTTCCTGTCCCGTCCCGTCCCGTACCTGCCTTGCCTTTGCTCCGATAGAGAGATTCACACATGGAGAACTCTGAGCGTGGGGTATTGTATGTTTACTTCTAGACATGAATGCATCCACTCCACGTTCCTCACTGTGACTCTCACCTCGCTTTTTTTTTTTTTTTTTTGCTTTTTTTTTCTGGCATTTAGCGTTTTTCTTCCAAATGCATCTTATGAACCAAAGCTTCATGTGGAAAATGGATGTGCTCTTCTCAGTATGAGTCAAATGGTAGAGAAATGTTTTTATAAATCCTGAAAATCGTATACAAAATTACAAAATGCTTTGCTTGGGACAGCTCGGATGCTGTGCACCTTTGAACAGCAATAATGTGCTGACAGTGTGCCCAGACACGTGTTAATTGCTGTGGTTACAAATCTCCATTCCCCCCCCCCCCCCAAAAAAAAAAAAAGGAAAGAGAAGACAACCACAGAAAGTGCTGTCCTGAGCAACACTAAAAGATGTTTTGGGAGCTAAACATCCGTTTTCTTTACAGAGAGTATGAAACATGAAACACCTCATATTTTAGTCTCTGTGGCACGCGTGTAATTTTCTTCCCGGCAGTTTCGGCACTCAGAGTTTAAGTTCCTCTCGCTGCCACGTAACGGCCGGATCTGTGTCACCAAGTGGTTCAAATTTGGAAAATTCCAATGAAAGCCATTGTAAAAGTCCTCAAATGCACGTGTCTTGCATTCTTCCTATAGACGTTGAGGTTGTTTTTTTCTTTAATGACTAATACATTATTTATTGGGAATAAGCGCAGTAAGTATTTAGCATAGTATTCTGTTGAAAATGGGACTTTTAAAACGGCTTTCAGTCATCTTTTGCTGTCAGTATTCACTCGTTAGCGAGTCAACTAAAGTAAGATGCTTTTGGGAAAACCTCCCTCTTGTATATTTGGTCATTTGTTTTGAGTCATTGTGCTTTTTCCATCGTGACTGCATCCCATCTGTGCTTTTTGGATTTTCTTTTCTTTTTCGTCAAAAGTGCTCATTTTAAAACAAAAATACCATGAGTCCATCATTTCCGAGTACCGTCACTGCATCACAATGTACCGCTCGGTGTCCTCTGTATGGTGAGAGATGTTTGGATTTGTCTGTCTGATATACGTTCATTTGCTTTTGATGCATTGTCAATAATAATTGTTTTTTGACACCTGTAGTCAATTTTCTCTCGTAAATTGGAAAGACAGAGACTTAGGCGGAGGAACAAAAAGATAAAGTGTTCCACAATATGGTGCTTTATTTTGCGTGAACAGATTGGCATAATTGATTACATCTCAGCATAGAGCAAACAATTATGCACGGATTTATCAGAAGCCAGAATCAAGCCAGCCGTCTCCAAAATTAGAAAAAAGGTTAAATTAATTAGTGCAACTTTGTAGGTTAGAAATGATGTGTTTGGCTCCAGCAAATAGAACATGGGCGGGTGATTAAGAGGCAGAGGCTTCGTGCCGAATGAAATGTGACACTTCACAAATATCTTCACCCACACTGTTCTGGGCTCAAAGACAATCCGCTCCGTGCCTGTCATGGTAGCTATCGCTTTGGAGTTTCTAATGAAAAGAAAGAAAAAAAACGTCCTCGATTTACAGTTCGAGTTCCACACACCTCTGTACTCGGAGGCCTTGGAGAAACTTATAATCGAACTCTGAATTAGACACGATGAGTTTTTTTTAAAAGTTTTTTTTGAAGTGTTCCAAGAAAGATCACGGGGCACTCCAAGTGTTGCATCTTGAATTCCTCTTGAAGGTTTCAACATATTCTTGTTTACACTGTTGAATATTTACTGGAGAGCAATGTGGCCTTGCAGCAGGATGGACAAGTGGAAGCAATATGCTTTTAATGTGGATATTTACAGTTGTTGAATCTGGTCACATAAACATTTCTAAAAAGCACACCATCTAAACATGCAAAAAAACACTATATATATATATATATATATATATAGACATGCATTTCATCACTCTATAGAAAGCTAGGTATGTCAAGAGGTTGATTGATTTTGAGCTAGTGCTGTGTGTTCAAAATTGTGGCGGTCATAGTGGATAGGTCTACTCAGGTTTTAGAGAAAGATTTTGTTTTGTTAAAGTTAATGATTAAAAACATCTCACCACCTCAAAATGACTTTCTGGCGCACTTCCTTTACCGTTTAGCTTTAACCAAATCAAATATAAAACCTTTTAGTTGTTTTATTTCAAGTTTTTGGAAAAGCCCAGATTTTGATTCAATACTTTTAGATTTTTCTTTTACTTTGTATGCTGTAAAAATTTGTTTTCAAATAATCACGAATACGTACATAATTATGTCAGTAGAGTGTAAAAGGTCACAAAATAAGGAGGAACAGATTGTTGTTGTTTTACACAAAAGAAAGGCCCCATCTTTTAGATTTTTGGTTTATGTTGTGTCAATTCTCCCTTAAGGAGTAAAAGGTTTTCACTACTGTGACACTTGATTCATTAAGAAATGATGGGAATACTTTCGCCCGCATTTTTATAAGACATTACCGCCCTCAATCTAGTTGACCCAATCTTATGAAGTCAAAAAAATGAATGATGATCTTCCATACTGAGACAGCAAAAAGACATATATTCTTTCCGGACATTAAACTGCACCCCCGGGGGATCTCGGTGTATGACAAGAGGAGAGAGGCGATTAGTAACTGATGCCAGCCCAAGCGAATGGACTCGGGCTGGATCCACTGCAAATGGCAGGCTCTTACAATGCCAAGTAGTCTGAAGAGTGTGTGTGTGTGTGTGTGTGTGTGTGTGTGTGTGTGTGTGTGTGTGTGTGTGTGTGTGTGTGTGTGTGTGTGTGTGTGTGTGTGTGTGTGTGTGTGTGTGTGTGTGTGTGTATAGTATATCCCTCAATTTAAAGACTGTGAGTATCAGTTCACTATTCCACTGCACTCGCGCACACACACACACACACACACACACACACACACACACACACACACACACACACACACACACACACACACACACACACACACACACACACACACACACACACAACAGAGCTGGACTTGACTCCCATTGTGCAGATGTGAATAATGGACTCTGCAGCTTGCTGTGATAAATGCTTGATGGTCCACTTACAGCGCTGTTAAAATGGGGGGATGGCCGACCATTAACACACTCACACAGTAGTACAAACTCTCACCTCCTGTGTGATCTGGGAGTGAAAATGACACGTAAAAACAAGAACTCTTCATAGAACAACATAGAAAGAAGCAGATATGACAAAGCTGGAGAATAAAGACCATCGGGCCAAGCAACGCAAGCACTTTTCAGTTTGGTCCGAACTAAGATAAGCAGGTGTGAAAGGTTCCTCGGATCTGGCCCGACCAAAGGGTCCAGATCGAAGTAAACCACGGTTCAGTTTGTTTGCAGTGTGAAAACACTTTTCTGGATGGTTCGGACTTTCGGAAAAGAAGTCAAGATGAGCTGCAGTAGACCATGTGGAGATTCAGGGAGTTTTTAACTGTAATTTGTTCAGATGCAAAAATCCAAATTAAGCTTGAAAAATGCATAAAAATGTCAAAACTTCCAACTTATTTTCTGAGAGGAAATAAGTGTTGGTCGTAAAGCCATAATAATGATAACATAGTGACACAAAGTGAATGTTTTCATAGATTTTTACTCATTCAAACGGAAAAAGGCTACCAGCTAAATTGACAACACGCCGTTGTCCGACGCACGCCGTCTACGAACCAATCAACGTCCAGTATAGGGACGTCAGTATGCAAGCTATTCCCTGCGTTCTCAAAATTGCAAAGAGAAACCAAATCAAATTGATCAAATGTTTAGAATGTGACAATAAACATGAACCTTGTGCAGAATGTAGCAGGAGATATAAAAAAAAAAAAATGTTATCTTCCTGCATGAGTTTCTCTACGATGCACAAACAGAGGAGAGCAGAGGAGGGAAAGGTGAAGCAAAGAAAACAATACCCGAGTTAATGACAACTACACTTGTTACAATGCAGGATTTTTTTTTTTTTTTTTAAATAAAAGCCCAAAATAGTTGATTTATTAACTGACAGACGTCAACTCCAAATTCCCATTTTTGTAATGGCGGAACGAATCGGCCGTTTGTTCCGCCCATCCAATCACTGCTCTTCAGGTGTTAGTCAGCGTGTCTTAGCAAACACGCTGTGACAAACATGTACATCGAACATCAGTCAGCCAGAAGGCTTGTGTTCAAGTCTACATGGATGCCGGCCTGTGGGTGTGCATACATGACGGATTGCACTGCGTCACGCGTGTGCGTACGAGCGGGAAAATACACGCCTGTGCGGTCGGTGAGATATTTTTCCATCCAACTGAGCCTTTAGGAGAAAGGAATTTTACATTCTATTATGACACACCATATATCGGCACGATAAACTACAGCCATCACATCATTCTAAAAAAATAAGTGTGTGTGAGAGAGTTGACGGTGTGTGTCTTTTGTGTGTATTTTTTGCGGCTAATAGTATTCATATAAGCCCGTGATAAACCGTAGCCATCATCACAGTGGGAAAATGGTGAATATGTTTTTGCAGCAGAAACAAAAACAATAATGCAAAGCCGAGATAAAGTCCAGCTATCGTATCGGAGGAGAAAAAGCAGGTGTCTGTGTGAGCAGGTGCATGTTAGAAGTAGACACCATCCGTGCAGAATTATAAGAAGCCCGTATATGAATATGAATACCTGTGAGAAACAACCTTCACTGAAGGATGTATGAAGGTCCTTATGGCGAGGTTACTAAAATTGAGCCGTGTTAGACCGCATTACCTGACAGACAAGGTGGCACAAAATCATATTATTCAAACTAAATATATATGATAGATCTCAGGGGTGATTGATTCTCCAGATTCTAGTCAGTTTCTGCCGTAGTAAGTATATAAAAGTGGACGTAGCTTCCGGCTCCAAAAAAACGAGGCCGATGCGGAAGTGTCTTAAACTGCAATACCACCGAGTCGCCACTAGAGGTCAGCTAAAAAAAAAAGCGCCGGTTTTCCATAGGCTCCCCAATTCAACTTCTCATGAAATTTGGCGTATATATGAGTTTTGGCTGCATGTCATTCGCTACATTCACACTTCCAGATAAATGTACCGGCAGTCCATCTGAAAATAATCCCGTCATTGATTAGCTTTTTTTTTGGGGGGGGCGTGTCTGTTTGATCGACGGTGGGCGGGACGTAGTAATTGCCGAGCGTCCGATCAGATCGAGTCAGATCCCCCCCCCCCCCCCAGCTCGCCCCAAATATGGTCACCTCCGGCGCCGAAAGCGCTCCGAACTAGCAGGATGGGCGCCGGGGCAAATTTCGAACCCGAGGCTTCACGACGGCCGTTAAAAAAAAACCAACGGGTGGCGCCCGGTTTCTTTCCCTAATTTCGTGTTGACGAAGAGTTGAAGACTTTTGTGAAATTCTGAACGGCATTTGGGCCGAAGTAATTTGCATCGCCACTTGGGGGAAAAAAGTGTGTGTTAAAGAATCGAACAGGGAAAGCGCCACCGTGTGTAAAACAGCACAGCAGATGGGTTCCAGATAGAGATGGTTAAAAATGATAAAACAGTTTGTCCCTCTCTGAATTAAATCTGTTGGTTGGTTTGAATGAAACAAGTGCAAACACAAAAGTTCTCCGGTTTTGTATTTCTTTGCTCTTCTTTAATGCTGAGTGCTCTTAACTGTCCCTAAAAGAAACGTGCAAAAAGTAGGAGAACAGTTAAATCATGAGAACGCTATGTTCCTGCAGGACAAATGAGTTTCTGCCGGTCTTCATTTTTTTTTTTTTTTTTTTTTGTCAGCTTCCGAAGAAAAGCTAACAACACAAAGTTCTCGAGCTGTTACGGAGCTGTAATGAAATCTCAAAAGTTCGAAATATCCCTGATTGGCAAGCGATCAATCAAATTCTTTTTTTTTTCCACTTTTTGCAGAAACAAAATCTCTCACCCACACACACACACACACACACACACACACACACACACACACACACACACACACACACACACACACACACACACACACACAAATGAGTATTGTCATTAACTTTCATACAGTGACAAATACATCACCCCCCCCTCCACCTCTTCTCACACACACCGTCTCTTCATCTCCCAATCTGTCGCTTACACACACACACACACACACACACACACACACACACACACACACACACACACACACACACACACACACACACACACACACACACACACACCGCCATGCACAACCTGCTGGAGTGTTTTTTTCTCCACTGTATTAATATTTATGAGCAGTTTTAACGGCTGTGGCTTTTACAGCCGGGCTCTCAGTGCGCCGCACTTTATTAATATCATAAGGACAATGTCAGCAGAGCCCTTAAAAGATGGGTGTGACAGTGTGTGTGGGGAGGTTTTCAAAGAAGTGGGGCAGCGTTAGGTGGGGACGGTGGAGGGGGGGGGGTTGTATAAATGTGTGTGTGTGTGTGTGTGTGTGTGTGTGTAAAGGCTATTGAAACGAAACAGCAGTGTGTGAGTGTGTGAGGAATTTGCATGTGTCAGCTGTTCTCTCTCTTTCTCCTTTATTTTATTATTTTTTTTATTCCCCTCGTCACACTTTCATTTGTGTTTGTCCTTCATAGAGAGGTAGTTACACAAGATAGATGCAGCTTGTAGTCATGTGAGGTCTGAACGGAAATATTGATCCCTCTCGACCCACACTTTACTTTTCCCCCCTCGTACCGAAACTCAGTCCGACGTGTGTGTGTGTGTGTGTGTGTGTGTGTGTGTGTGTGTGTGTGTGTGTGTGTGTGTGTGTGTGTGTGTGTGTGTGTGTGCGTGTGTGTGTGTGTGTGTTTCCTTAGATATTATGAGATCCCAATCTCTGGCCTCTCACTAGATGAAGGGTGCATGCCAGGGGGAAAAGTTGCCAACAGACTATTACAGAGGTACCGCAGTGAGCCCAGCATCACACACACACACACACACACACACACACACACACACACACACACACACACACACACACACACACACACACACACACACACACACACACACACACACACACACACACACACACACACACACACACACGGATGATGTTGGTCAGGTGGGATGTAGAGGTGTAGATGTGTGATTGTGCGACCAAGTAAAGGACAGAAGGGAACGTTGAAAAGCGTCCGGTGAACACTTCAAAAACGTCTTGGTTCTGTTTTGATTTCATTTCAATTTAGGTTTTATTTTGAATTTTATTTATTTATTTAGCTACTCTGCAATAAATTTAATTTTAGAACAGTACGAACAAATATTGTTGTTGAATTTTTTTTTCTTCTATTTATTCACTTAATTTGCAATACATTAAATTTGAGACTACTAAACAACTATAACAACAGCAACAATAATAATAAGAACAATAATACATACCGCATTTTCTGTGAATGGTTCCTTTAAATTCAATCCATTGTAAATCTGTCACGGCCTCGCAACAACAACAAACAAACAAACAAACAAACAAACACTGACCAATCCTCCCTGCTTCCATCTGCTTCTCTTCCAACTTCCATCCTCTTTCATTTTCTTTCACTCCTCTTCCCCTCATTTGTCTGCTGACCAGCCTGTTGGTGATGGAGGCATCAGTGGTGCCTGTTTTTTTTTATTATAATTTTTTTTTTAGGAGGTTACCATTATTTATCCTCTGCAGACTTAAGCATTCATGTGTGATTGAAAAACCTCGGCAGGTTAATCGAATGTAAATATTCCGGGGGAACCGACCTGTCGGTAATCGATAACGGGATGACAGCGTAGACGGTGAAACTCCCGTGTGCCCCTGCTGGATCAATGAAACCTCAGAGCCTGTTAGCATTACGCAATGTTGAGCAAACGTGGTAGGGCCGGTAATGCTAAAGCAAATTCAGGCGGTTAGACTTTACACCGGGCTGAAATCTTAAAGCATTTCGGTCTGAATTTAATAATACAAAAATTAAAAAAAAAAATAGTTGTACTTTAGTATCGAGACACAACACTGTAAATGTATAATATTGTGTATAAGTTAGGATGTCTGCTAACAAAACTCTTTGTGAACTACAGTGAATTACTTTAAACCATCCAAAACTGAATGTATTTGGTGTTGAAAAACTGCTGTGCAAATTTTGACGCAACTTAATTGGATGAGTATATAGCGATCACGTATACGGTTACTTATACCCGAAGTGAGTCCAAAGTCGAACATTGCTATTTCAGCTATTTAGAGTAGATTACAGTTCACAAAACGAACCATCGAGTGTATTATTTGCCCTGATTTACTCGGCCTTATTTCAAATGATACCCAACATATTCTTATTTACTCGTTATTGCTCTCATAGCGTTGTATTGAAGGATCTGTACGGAGAGCATGGGGGGGGGGGCAATGAATGAACTGACATCCATGTTTTCATCCCTGAAAAGTTACTGAACGCTCTTCTGAAAAAAAAAAAGAGTTAATTCTTTTTTGGGAGAGCGAAGTAATAATTTCACAAGTCATGAAGCTCCTTATTACGTCTAATTTATTTGACGAACCGCCGAACGCTTCACGGCTGATTTACAGCTGAGCATTTCAGCTAAATATCTGCAGGGAAACGCTCAGCATGTGCAAAATGCACACACACACAAAAAAAAATCTACAGAGACAAAGTTTTAAATACAGAAACAGTTTTTACATGAGGACACGAAGACAAGCAAACGTAGACGGACAGGTTGCACAGGTGGTCAGAAGAACGTGTAGCATATCGGTTTTAAAAATGCCAACGAGTCAAAATACAAAAGATAATTTCTCATTCAAACCATGAACTAATCCAATGTGTTTGTCCTTCTTCTGGGTTTTGCTCTGTTGTCATCATCGGCCTCACCTCACCATGCTTCAGAAGACATGCTTATTCCTACTCTTATTACCTGTAAGTAGAGATCTCACACCAGGAACGACTCCTTCTTCAGAACATTACTTGGTTGTTTCTTTTCTATTTGAATTTTGTCCTGTTTTCTTGCCATCCTGTTTAACTTGTATCATACGTAACCCTTGTTGAATTTGAGGATAAATTAAGTATATGAATCTTCAAATTTTTTATTTTTTTTTAAACTTCCTAGAAATTATGGGGGAAAAAAAAAAACTAAAATTCCCCTGGCGAAAAGTAGAATCCACATTTCGCCTGTTTCTTTTGTTTTTTCTTCCTGTTTTACCAGCCAACATATGATTTACACTGCATGATACACAAAAAAAAAAAAAAAATGGACAGAACAACCTGGCAAACTGTTTCTGGATGTACATGAATTCACACTTACAGGAACTTGCCAATGAAAATGCAAGAACAGAGAAGTGACACAAAACAATTCACACTGTTGTAAAACTAGAAATGATAATATTGACATTTCCCAACAGCATTCAAAATCAAAGTTATTATCTAACAATGTATTCAGTTCATATGTATTATTTGACCTTTTTTTTTTAATTTACTTTCACTTTTCTTTTTTTTTTTTTTTACCAAAACAACTACAGAGATAGTGCATGAGAAAATGATTTTGTATGTTATGTTACAATGTGTCTAATGTCAAAAATGCCAAGTTTACTAAACGTCACCATATATGTACATATTTCATAGGTTTTTAACACTTAATAATAGCTTTGAAATTGGAAAGTCACATGCTGTGTTCCAAATGTTGCACTTGCGTACTAGCTCAAAACGGTCCACAAAAGTAGTGTGGACCCTTTCCACCCTTCTTGGCTACGTAGAGGAAAAGAGGGCGGGGCCACCGACGCAAAGAATTTTTCAAATGAAGGCGTCTGAGGACGCTGAACATCAAACAACGGCGTTTGTTTTTCACTACCGCTGCTGGACGGAAGAATCAGCGTGTTTTATCGAGTGTGTCAAAAAGTAGGCACCAAAAACGGAAATATTTTGGGGTAGAACAGTTAAAGCTGCGGATATTTCGGCGGGTCATGTATTCACACGGGAACAGTTATTTCCAGATAAGAGTCCCGACAGGTAAGAGCACTATTTGCGAGCGTACTTAAAGGAAGTATACGTCATTTGGCACACGGCAAACGATATAAACGTTTGTGACCTTCCTGCTTCACGTTTACAAAGTTACATCCATCTGCTATTTCTGTTGTAAACAGCATTCCTTCAACTTCCTGTTATTGTTCTTTTTAATATGGGATGTACCAAAAATATCCCCTCCGTAGCTAGACGCTTCTCTTCACGGTTGACTGTGTATTGTATCACGACCGGCTGGTGTAACTTCAGCCCGAGTTTGGTCGGCGAAGGGGAAATTTTCGAGTCAGACTTCATCTGCATTGTTTGCACGGTCCGCCTCTTAACGCGTGTCACCCTAAAAGGTCAATGTAATTCACTCTTATCTCCTCCACCAAGTGGCCATTTCCTGCTTATTAACCAGTTCTAATGAGGAGCTATTATAGCTGTCTGTTCATACATGCACCGGCACACACACACACACACACACACACACACACACACACACACACTCCCGAACACACACGTACACACCCCAGCATACCTGCCGCAATCACATGCACTCCGTTGCCCCGAGCTCACCCACAAATCCCTGCAGAGAATTTCCACAAAAAAAAAAAAAAAAAAAACCTCCCTGCTTCTCTGGCAGTCTTCAAAGCGTCGTAAAAGAAAAAAAAAAAAAAAAATCCTCCAAATCTGCAGCCTGAGTCCTTAACTGAGCGGAACAATCATCACATGCCAAAACTTCCTCTTAAGACAGCCTCCCCGAGGCTCTTTGACCCCGCCGGAAATTACTTCTTTCCACTGAGAAACAGACACAATTAGAAAAACAGCGGCCGACCGCCGTGGCTTTAGCTGCCTCTTTTCCACGCGCTCACTGCAGTGTTTAATTTCTTCTTGTTAAAAAAAAAATGAAAAAAATAAAGTGAGCCCGCGGCGTCGCACCGAGTCTCCTGCAAACGTGTCGGCATGCGGACACACATACTAATCTATGAAAAAGATGGCAGTTAAAACCGACCACGCAGAGACACCACAATACGCGTGAACTCCGGGAATGACCGCGTTCAGACACGCACGCAGTGGGAACGGGCAGGGAACGAAGAAATTCACAAACACCTTCATTTATGTGTAGAATTTGAAATTTGAAGACGGTGCCTTATAGAGATTGACCGATGTGGAGCGGACGTTACCGGGGACCTCTACCAAAAACGTTGATTCTATTTTAACGGGGGTCTTAGTCGAGGCTTATTCCAAGATCGTACACACGAGCGGGATGCTTTCCCAACGTTTATTTTGTTTTTGACAATGCTGAACTTTAACTTTAGGGCAAGGCGCTATCGAAGCCCGTTAAGTCAGCAAAAGCGCGGTGCGCAGCCGAAAAAACCTTCCCTCCGGAAACAAGGAAGTAGAAGCATTAGAAGATAAAAGCGTTAAAAGATCAAATTAACAAAACACAAATGAATATCGGACGACAAATAAAAACTTAGAAACATAAATTAAAGTTACCTGTAAAAAAAAAAAAAAAAAAAGGAGTTCCACCCTACCTCACGGCCGCTAGCGTCAGGGTGCGTGTTCACGTCGGTCTCCCAGAGGCTGCAGGTGAACAGCAGGTCACGGAGATTATTATGCATTGCATTATTCAAAATGAACTGCGCCTGTTCTGGCTGCACAACATTCCCGGTTAAATGTTACAACACAAGGCAGCGGCTGCACAAACACGTGTGCAGACGCGCTCGCATTTATACGTCGACACAGTTCTAGCCCCGGGATGTTTACTGTTAGATGAAGAGGGGGATTTAGATTTGTGCGAGACTCCCGCAGTGTGTGTGTGTGTGTGTGTGTGTGTGTGTGTGTGTGTGTGTGTGTGTGTGTGTGTGTGTGTGTGTGTGTGTGCGTACACACACTCTCCTCTCTCTTTCTTTCAATCGAGTTTCTGTCAGTCTCTCTCTCTCTCTCTCTCTCTCTATATATATATATATATATATATATATATATATATATATATATATATATATATATCCCTCAATCTCTGCCTCCTCTCGCTAGGTCTGCCTCTAAATCCTGTGATACGCAGATGAAAGTTTGTTTGGCCTTCGCCCGCAGCCTCCTCCGGAGCTACCGCTGTCATCCCGAAGTGACTGACTGCGGCGCTGGCCGGGGATGGCTCCAGGATGTTTTAAGCTATCCGGCTGCCCCCTCCACCACCCCCCCCCTCCCCCCTCTCCGCCCCCACCACACCCCCTCCCGACAGCTGAGGCCATTTCCAGCCCCATAAGACAGGAGTTCTGTCAATTCCCCCGACGAGTGAAACAAATGTCGTCGATTCCCCTCGTTTGATTGGAGGCCTTGAGGTCCCCCCGCGTTGACATGCCAAGCTTCCCCCCCCCAAAAAAAAAAAGACTCAATGCCCCCCTCTGCATGCGTCGCTCTGCGGGCCGAGAACAACAATGTCCACCTGTAAATGGTGATTCTTACAGGTGTGCTCATCTGTAGCTTTTTGT
Source organism: Brachyistius frenatus (assembly GCF_029030835.1). NCBI lineage: Eukaryota > Metazoa > Chordata > Actinopteri > Embiotocidae > Brachyistius > Brachyistius frenatus. Next base: position 630,001 of record NW_027210740.1, read on the forward strand.
CCAACAATATACGTCCCTGCCGATTTCTAGAGACTAAAATCCTTCACGAATACCAAATACTGATGTTACTTAAACTGTCATTGTTGGCCACTCGTTAAACCGGTGGATGACATCATGGTTGGTTGTTGCTTGGTCAAACCACTGAAATGTAGTTGATATAATGTAGTCAATGTCCATCAAGTGTGAGTGTTAAGTCAGATTAAAAAGCTTTTTTTTTTTTTTTTTTCCACATAAAACTATTCAAATTTAATATCACTTCTACGTCATATGGTGCCATTTCTGCCACGTCTAACTCAACTTGAAAAAAGAAAACGTACGGCATGGCCAAACACAAATATGTACATACGAGAAGTAAAAAACATTTTTAAAAAATGGGTTCGAGGTCAATGGGTTAAATCTCTGCCTCTTACCAAAGAGGAAAACAAATCATAAACCCCGATCAAAGGTCATAAATTCCCCAAAATATATGTTGCTAATTTAGCATAGGCTCTAAATGCTGGTATAAGCTACAAACTGTATTTATTCCCTGTACAAGTAAACATAACTAAATAATAAATAAATAAAAATCCTCAGCATTGTTGAAATACTGAGCAATGAAACTTCAGTATTGAATTTCACTAAATGAATCCCCAGCATTTGGGAAATGAACCCTTCAAGTGCTCATGACATCTAATATATCAAATGAGCAACAATTAAAAAGCTTCTTCTTTTTTTTTTGGCCTTACCCAAAGTGCTGTTGCTTCACTTCATTTTTTTTTTCTCATCTTGCCCCCCCCCCCCACCCTACCCCTCCGCCTTCCCCCTCTACTGTAAGTGTCTGTTCTCGAAAGCCCATCAGGGAGGAAGCACTCAGCTCATGTAAATAAAAAAAATTAAAAATAAAACCAACGTATCTTACCGAGCACATCTCTCATTAACGACGCATCAAACGCCCGGCAATTAACGTCACCGGGGGATGGGGAGGGGGAGGAGGGGGGGGGGACAACAACATCGTCCGCGATTCCCGTCGCTGCCGGCAACTCGGCGGAGTAACCTTAGTCGCTTGATGAACTGCCGCCCTGACATTTATTAAAGAGGGACTATGTCGCGCTCATTGCCGCTTACAATATGCGAGGAATTTGTCATTCAAACGAGTCCGTTATCGGGATGAATGTGCGATGGGGCGGAGGTGTATAAAAAAAGAAATATAATGAGACCAGGGGAGGGGAGGGGCTTTCTCTCAACTTTAGAGTTTCCATCTGTTGCTTCAGTTATTCTTTTACGTTATGCCCGCTCTCCTTTTTGTCACTAACTCCTTCTCCACGCCTTCATCTGTCCTCCGTGTCGATTGTTCCCGTCGGTTATTCGCTCTCCAGATCTCTTCGTCTTTTCTTTTTTTTTTTTTTTCCATTCAGTTGGTCTTTCGTTTCTTTCGCTAACTTCCTCCTCCTCCTCCTCCTCCTCCTCCTCCTCCTCCTCCTCCTCCTCCTCTTCCTCCTCCTCCTCCTCCTCGCACCCTGCCCACTTTCTGCCAAAGTTCGGTCAGATAGGCAGGAATAGGGCCACTCTAAGCTCCAATCACACAGGAGGCTTCTTCTTGTTTTTTATGTTGAGGCTCGGCCACCTATAAATTGGTGTGGAGTCGAAGCGCGGTTGAATCTGGAGTTGATGGAAGGAAATGATTATGGGAGAAAACTTCGTCGGGCCATTTCTTCATTTCTGTCTCGCACTTTTCTTTCTTTCTTTCTTTGCTTTTCTCTCTCTCTCTCTCTCTCTCTCTCTGTCTGTCTCGTACCCGCCACTTCCTTCCTTATATTATTCCTGAACCGTTTTTGTTTGTTTATTTTCTACTTTGCCTCGTTCGCTTTTCTGTCTCCGGCTTCTAATCTTTGTGGGTTTTTTTTTTTTCCATTTCTGTCTTTTTTTTTTTTTTTTTCCCACAGAATTGCTTAAGTACTCAAGGGCAAGTACAGCTTCATCATCTGATCCCAGACGCACCCACGCTAACGCTAATATGCTTTACTGCTTTAATTTCATATTTTTTCCGACATCTCTCTCGGTCGCACGCCCGTGTTATTGCCGGTTTATACTTCGGGCCCGGCGCGTCGCCACGGGGATGAGAAGAGACGTTGCCTCCGCGTGTGACCTCTAGCTTATTGCTTTCTGACCCTTAATAGGGCTGAGCAAAATGTAAACGCTGCTCACGCACTCACAAACACACAAAGATAGAAAAAAATAAATAAATAAATAACAAAAATGTGCACAGTAAGCACATATTATTGTATGCACCTATATTACAGACCATTCTCACCGTTTAAATAATTATGCACACCGCACATGCAATAACTCGTGATATGAGTTCGGTCTCCAGAAGGAATTCTCTCCATATTGGATGATTATGCAGCGCGTGATTTGCACCCCGAAGGCAACTTTTTATATATCGTGAAAACGAAGCATTAGCAGATTTGTCGAGAAGAGGTGTTCGTTTAAGCTTCGACGCAGAAGAGTTCAAGTCCGACCTCAGACCTGTTCCTCGAGCTGTTCCTTCCTCAGATCCGAGATAGACCTCGCAGCTCCAACTATCCATCGGATGTTTAGCCCCCGGAGTCGTTTTGTGTTTATTGTTTTTCTAAAGGCGTTTAGCGCCGTCGCCTCACGGCAGTGAAGATCCAGGGTCGGGCGTCTTTCGTCTGCTGGGTTTGCCTGCCCGGGCTCTCTCCGGGGTACTCGGGGGGGGGGTCTTCCTCCCACCGTCCGAAAGAGTCGCAGCGTGTCGGGTTTAATTGGTGATTCTAAAAGAAAATGTGCCCGCGGGTGTGAACGAAAGTGTGACCGGTCTTTGTTTCCGTCTGGATAAAGCAGGAACAGATAACGGACGGATGGATATCTTTCTCAAGATTTCTTTTGTACGTTTTATTGCCGGACGTGTTCACAGGTAGCAACCCCGAGAGATGTTTCTTGTTTAAGTGAAAATTGCTGCAGAAACTTTTGATCGTGGGTTGGAATAAAATGAGAGTTGTTTTTAAACACACTTCTTTTTGACATTAAGTGGTCCCCGCAGAGTCATTAGTCAACGTTGCTGTGGCTTATGTTTTAACCAGCCACCTGTCATCAACAGGGGTGATTTCTGTTCAGGAAGTTTTTTGTTTTTTTTTGGTCTCATTTGCATGCAGATTAATTTATTCTATTATAGCGGTCTATAGTCTAGACGTTTTGAGAGAAGCTTGATTAGTCACTGTAGATGTGATGTGCTTTCGCTGGCCTCGTATTTCTGCCTTTTCAGAAAAGACGGAGGGCTTTTTTTTTTTCATTTTTTTTTTCAGAGACACGCATAAACAGGCGTTATTAGGGTCACTTCGTGATAAGTCACCGAGGAACACGCCCACCCGCTGCCCGGCGTGTACCAACGAACCCAACAGACACGTGTTGCATATGTCCCAGAACACGCAGTTCTTCCACGGACATGGAGGCTATCGAGCTGTTTGCTCATAGAAAAACCAAGTGCACATACGCGCGTGCCGGCGTTATAGCCAACGCTTATACACACAGCCCACTGTATGCCGTTCGTGACTGGATATCAGACACTTTCAGTAAGTAGGAAAATAAAAATGTGTTGGTGGACTCCGGGGGAGTTTTTTTTTTTTTTTTTTTCCTTCAGAACAAGAAAGCATCAGATGGATTTTATATGACTCAACTGGAGCTAAATTTACTGTTTCAAATTGAGGTTTTTGATGCAAATATTAGTGATAGAATCTGCAAACAACAGAAGGCACTCGCGCGAACAAAACGCAGCTTGTCCACGTTGTAAGGAACTTTGGTTTACTGGGCCGTTCTGTTCCGACAGCTTGATGCCACCGCAATTATGGCCTGTTTTTTTCAGTTAGCTGCACTCAGAAACCTTCAAGGGATTTCCCATTCTCTTTTCGATAAGTAAATAAATAAAAATAATATTTTCTTTATGTTTTTCTAATTTTAATAGACATATTATGCTATTTTAAAATGAATTGAATAGAATGGGCACAATGCACCATGCCGTGCGGACACATTTTTTTAAGTGAAAAAAATGGTGCGACCGTGAAGCCAATCTCTAAACTTCAGTTTGGCCCCATAGCGAACCAATTGGTGATGTCATCGCTTGCTATGTTTTATCTTTAAATACAGCTTATGGTGCAACTATTATGGTTATATCCAGTACGCACTATGACAAAGAGAGTTATACAAGCCAAACACTCAAATGCAGGCATGGTGCTGTGATAACAGTTCATTATTTCAAACACAGTCGATTTTAAAGACACTTCCAAAACTTAACAGCAGACTGATATTTATTTATTTGCTTTTTGGGGGGGATCTGTATCTCTCTCTTTGAATTGATATGATAGTGACTCAATATGCTTTTGGGTCTGAAATGGAGCAGTTTGCAACAATGGAGGACAGCCGAGACAAAATCTGGAAGAAAAAAAATGAATTTAAATTAAATGGTTGCTTTAGGGTCCTTTATTGTTTAGTGTTGGATAATTGAAGACACTAATCCAAAGGTCAATTTGCCAGTTAGTGATTGGTCAAGTCACCAAAAACATTCCTGGGAAATTTGGCCTTGAAAAATGTCGATGGAAAAAGTTTACCGTCCTTCATGCTACTGTATATTAGAGCTCCTCATTAAAAATGTAATGTTTTCTATGAAGTATTGCACATACATCATAAAAAAAATGATTAGAGGAAACAAGACGGATCAGAGACGAGCTCCCTCGTTAGCGAAATAACGCAGCTAATGAGTAATTACAGTAATGCAGAGGCATGACATAAACCTGATCTTCAGTTGAATGGTATTGAAGTACATAACCATTCTAATTCTAAAGAAATCATTTATAGCTGTTTTTAAAAGTTAAAGAAACTCACTGGGCTTCTTGGTTCTCTTTGGATTTCACTTCAACCCCTAGATGAACCCAAAGCTTTTACATCATACGTTGCTGTCTGCTGGTTTACAAGTAGATCAAAAGTATATTTCTCTAACACCAAAACACAATTACGTATAAAAGGGAAAATGCTTGGTGAAAAAACGAAATCATATATTTTCCTTGATCTATGGGGTCTTGTGAACATGAGCTCTTGCTATGATTTCTGTTGATGTAATGGATTATTTATTTTTTTTGTAAAGTAAGTAATGTGAATTAACTTCAAGAACTACCTCAAGTCACTGTTGATTTGTCCTTTAGAATTAGAAGAGTTTTTTTTTTTTTTTTAATTGCTGCTTGAATAAGACAGTAATACGCAACAGGTGTGTCCAAATACAGATTTCGGAAATAAAAAATAAAAAAAAACTTTGTGTGACCCTCTAGCGACGTGCATGGACATTCTGGAGTAATCTATTAGTTTCCTCGATCAATTTGAATAAAATCGAATCTAATTTAATACACATCAATGGCAGCTGGAAGTTACAGTTGTTACACTTGTTGATTTATGGACTATACCATTGAAACTATGGCGTGTCAAAAGGGAGGATAACGGGGTAAAGTCAGAACTTTGTCAATCAGTTGTTGTTACCTTTTTATATGAAAGTGTTGTTTAAGGGCCCATTATTCAATGTTTTTAATCTACAGATTATGAAAGACATTGTTGCACATTAAAATGGACTAGTTGCTAATGCTGGTGAAACTTCAGAAATTGTGTCGATAGAGCAAAATCTCTTCGTCAAATGAAACTGTCCAGCCTTAAATAGATTAAAACCCAATGGTATAATTGGGTGGTTCTCCATAATCTGAAAAGTCAAAAGGTTTCCAGGATTATCACTTGGATGTTCCCCTTTTAGGGGCTGACAAGGTGTAAATACCAACATCCATTAATTGTACCACCACATATTCAGGCTACTGACATAGAGAAATAGCTGTATTCGTTATTCCACTTCTTGTGCTATACCTAGTAATTGAATGATCGACAAATATTTGGAAAATACAAAATCGATATGCGTTATCGTTAAAATTCCCCATCAAACACGAGATCTACACAACAGATTGTTAAAACACCATAAACTGCAAAAGAAATATATTTTTTTTTTTGTCATTCAGATTCAGGCAAAAGGAGGCTGCATGTTTTGTTTTTTGTTTTTTAGCTTCTTAAGAAAGACCTTTTAAAATGTGACAAGCCTCGTGGGCCTCTTATGACAGTAAATCTGGGACTGTGGACACGATTTGGACACAGTTTGTCTAGTCGAGGTGACGTTCCAGCTGCAGTTCCCCGAGTCAAACTGCAGAGAAAGACACAGAGTTCATTTAAGTCATACTGTAGAACTTGAAAACTTTTCGTGCAGTGAACAATATGTCGCGTTCAAATTGAAAATGAAGGACGCTAATGATCTATTCTGGTGTTTTCGGGTTCATGGGACATTTCTGACTTCTAGGGGAGGTATTTCTTTACATGCAAGGACAATACAGTAGAATCCGCTTTGTTTTGGCACTTCCGTAAAGCCCTCCGGCGAGGCTATACCGGACGGTGTCAGATTGTTAATGGCTCGCTGTCGCTTCTGCCATCTGGTCATTCGGGCGGACCTAGAAAACGGAAAGGTTCAGGTGAAACCGCGTAATATTCGACGTAAAATCGGCCAACAGATGGGAGCTGTGGTGTGTGAGCAGTGAAAGAAAGAGGAAGACAAAAAAAAAAAAAAAAAAATCAAAGGACGCAACAGCACTCAAGGGACATCTCATCACCAGTCATTAGACAACTACACTTACCATTACGTATAGCCACTGTAGAAGCCCCCACATGTTGCCCCAATTACTGAATGTCAACCTCTCCCCGTTGGATCATGTCGCCTGTCCGTTCTCTGCTCTAATTGCTCCAGAGGAAAAAGAAAGAAGAAGAAAAATAAAAAAACTACCCTTCCTTTTAATTTCTAACTGAAAGCCGTTACATCAACCAATAATGGGGTCACGGACATATTTCTCCCAGTTAGTTACAGAGAATGAGTCATCTTGGAAATGAAGCCGTTAAAATGTAGCTACTGGATGGGAGGCCTGATTATGCCATCAGCTCAAAGCCTGAAACAAAAGCTTGGGCCAAAACTACTCCGTCAGCACTTTCACTGATGCTTTTTACTTCACGATGAATTGTTCCGAAGCGGTATCGTTTTAGACGCCGTGGTTTGTCACTGTGCCAGTTTTTTTTTTTTATTGGAATATCTGAATTCGATTCTACTGTACGAGACGAAATGTCTGAGGAAGTCGGAGCAACGGAATGAGGAACCTCAAAACTAAATGATCTTTTGACGATTTCTTGTATTTTTCCCAGGCTAAATAATCACGACCACCCGGTATGCGATGCCAGCAGAACCAAGGTTTTAAAATGTGCATCAACTTCATCCTGAATAAAAAAACAAAACAAAACAGGAGTAATAGCCAGGAGGGTTTTATTTGTTTCCGTAATAGATAAGAACATGTTTTATAACAACATAATTACAACCCAGGCACAATAACATAAAGTTGACTTAAAAGCATTGCTTTACAAAGGAATTGAATGTCCAATTCAATTCCATTTTCATGTTTTACAGTATATTGCTGCGAACACTGTAAACAGAAATATGTATATATTTCCTAACTTTTGGATACTGCAATGCATAAAAACCCAAAGTTCATCTTTATGTGGCATTTTTTTTTCTTTTGTGTTCAAGTCACTATGTTATAAAGAAATATATCTTTCTTTTGCCCGCTGTCGTCACCATAAATCATCTGCCCGAGAGTGTTTGTTTTTGTTTTTGAGATGTACGTCTGTATTGCGTATCTGCAATTGTCTCTTTGGGCGCTGCACGTGGACTTAACGCACTTGCGTTCGTGTCTGTGTGTGTAAACCTACTTGTGTGTGTGTGCGTGTGCGTGTGCGCGTGTGTGCGTGCGCGCTTGTTTGCGTGTATGTGTTCGTACAACTGTAGGAAGCTGGCGAAAAAGCAGAAGGAGACCGCCAGCAGCTCCACTCAGCAGAGGGAGATGGGTCCGGTCACCACGGCGGACAAGAGCACCACGAAAGTCAGCACCCTGCACAAGGACGACCCCTTCTCCACCTCCAACCAGGACCTCAACGGGTTCAGTAAGTCAATATCCCCAGCAGCTGTAGCGTGAATGCGCAATCCAAAATGTACCAACTGTAGGCGGCGGCAAGGTCGTGAAGTTCGGTCGGAGGATAGAATATGTGGCGCCAAATCACAACACGGGTCACTTCGAGGCGCTTTAACACAGTAAAGTCCTTAAAACAAAACTTTCCAACATTATACAGATGAAACCCAACAATTTCCCAGATAAGTCCATTTAAAGGGAGGAAAAACCTTCTTAGGGTGGGAAGAAAAACCTCCAACCAGGCTCGGAGGCTCGGAGGCGGGGCGGCCGTTTGCCTGGACGCGGTTGTGGGTGAGGGGAGAGCGGAGAGAGAAAAGGACAGCATGGAGATGCAAGACATGAGCGTGTTGGCGGAGCCGGTAATCGCAGAGAAAGTACAGAAACTACAAGAGAGGCAGCAAACGATAAGCAAAAACGTATGATATAGCGCTCCACCCTAATCTCTAAATATATAACCCAAGAATACAACACGTGTCCGGCGAAGGTTGCTGTGCAGTTATTAAATCAAAAACCCTCAAAATAATTTGCAAGTTGGCTGCAAGTTGACTTTTTCTTTCGCATTTGTAAAGTTCGTTTTGCCCTCTTCGTCTCTACTTTGAAAACGCGCCTTACGCTTCGCCTTAGCGCCATTAATCATTCTGTCACATTCATTTACTGAAATGGCGGACGTCTCATTTTAGGGATAAAACCCTCCATATGGTCGTCTTATCGCCCGGCATCACGGGCTCGCTCCCGTCTTGCTTCGCGCTGCTGTAATCGTTTCCACTCGCAGGCGAGTGCAGGACGCGAGTGCAGGACACGAGTGCAGGACACGCGCGCCGTCGGGCCTCTCGCCGAGCTTCGGCCGCAACCTTACTAAAGTTGGCTGGTCCGCAACCGCGGCGGCATGCGCCTCCGCGCGTGCGTGCGCGTCCGGTGTAATTAGACGTGGACCTCTCGGGAGGGCGTTTTTCTCTCGAAAATGTCAAGCTGGCCTTTCGGGAGCGCTTGGCCGTGAAAGTGCGCCGGGGAGGGACGAAGCGGCGAGCTAACGCTGGCCGTAATTGCCTGCGCTCTCCCTCTGACCGTCCGCGCTGCGGTTCTGACGTGCGATAATGTTTTTGCATCGGAAACACTCGGAGGCCGAGCGCTTTTATTTATACCGTCGCAAATGGATGAATGGTGAAAAAAAACAAAAGAAATCGGCTCGGTCAGCTGTTCGGCCCACGTGCAGAGAGTTCGGGCCGGGTCGTGCGGCCTAAAATGAATATTGCGATATTTTTTTACAGGCTGTTTCGATGTATTTCTCGAAGGCACTTCAGAAAGACTTCATTTAACCCTTTGACGCGTTAAAATAACACCAGCAGGATGATTGTTGTCGTCACTGCAAATGACGTCTCCAATCAAAAACATCCTTGTTTATATTCACGACCGGTCTCCATCGCAACAATACTAAAACCTCGAATCACAACCGAGTTCAACTTTAACAAAACAGTATTCATTCAAAGAAGCGTAAAGTCGAGGCGTATCTCAAGACGGTGATTTCTACTCGACGTGTATTCGATACGTCGCCCGCCCCGGAGACAAAGGAGCTAACTGTCTCTTTCACTTTGAGTGTTTGATGACATTTTTAGTATTTTTCATGTTAAACATGACCTTTTTTTTCTTTTTTTTTCCCCAACTAGGCCCTAATTAAACTGTGTTTGGAGTTTTGGAAAGGTTGCTTGAAAGTAATGGTAATTTCATAACTCGCAGATTGTTGTGTGCTCCAGAAGCAGATTTCACCAGACCTCGCTTGGGGCCAAACAAGAGTTTCAGTATTCAAAGTGCAATTCTTTGATTAGATTTTGGGCATATGAAGCCTGGACATGCAAAAGGGACCGGACATTTCCCTTCTTTCTTTTTCTTTATATTTTGGGCCGACGTATTATATATGTATCGGCTTTTAAAGGTTTCCTAAGGTGTAATCCAGATAGAAACATCATAATGATGTCTCTTTTTCTGTGCCAGTTTCTTTAATGAGTTTGTTGTTTAAGATTTGTGGCCGTCAGCTTTCACGTATCTGTCGCTCTGCTCGGATTTCGGCTTTGAAACGTATGAGAAAAGAAAGGAGACAAAACGCGCACGCACACACACACGCACACACAAACGCACACGCACACACACACGCACACACACACACACACACACACACACACACACACACACACACACGCACACACACATTCACTCACAGCCAGTGATCCAGGCTCAGTCCTAATGAGACAGAGAAAAACGCTGACACAAGGTAGGGTACCCAATAATATTTGCACGAATGGACCCTCGCAGGGCGAATAACCTTTTTGTGTTATTGCATTCGCACCCAGTCGCCGACTATCTTCACGGGACATTGCTGTGAAAGCGGATTTTTGTGTTTTTTTTTTTTTTTTTTTTTTTTTTTGGTATGCAGGTGCACTTTTCGCCGTATTAAAGTTGAGCATTAACGTACGGCGCCCGAACGCATGAGACGAGAGGGATCTTATCACAGAAGAGGAGAACATATGGTTGTGTTTGGAGGGTGAGAGGTACAGAAAACTGAATATGAACTAGAATAAGGAGGGGGGGGGGGGGGGGTCATTTTCACATCAGGAAATTATCATCACATTTATTTTTTACAACATTAGGAAAATTACAAACCCTGGATGAGGTCTGTATCAGCCTCCTGCCATTTATTTCCATTTGAAGAGGAGCTTGGAAACAGGGGTACAAACAAATAAATAATAATAATTATGTTCTAGCAAATGGAGTTCAAGTTTCTCAGAGCAACTGGTGAGCAAACGTTTTATGTTTTATTAAAAAAAAACAAAAAAAACAAATCGTTGTTCTTGGTCAAGGCTAAAACTTGGATTTTCAATGTCTGAAAGCAGCGCGGTTGTCCGAGAGACGCATTAGGAGACGCAGTTCACCCTCGGGACAACGGTAGGAAAACGGCAGCAGAGTTTTGTGGAAGTGAGTGAGTGAAAACACTGAAGGAAACTAACATTTACCAAACGAACGTGCACTTTGTAAAGGGAGAGGAGAGGGGGGGAAAAAAAAGTGCTCTCTCGGTAGAACGGCAGGAAAGAAGAGCTGAATACGATGAAACGGGGCTTCGGGAGGAAATAAAAGAAAGAGGCATATCATGTCTTCTGCTCAGAAAACACATGCAGGAAAGGTGTGGCGTAAATGTCTTCATCTTTTCCACTTATGGTCACTAGCTCGGCCCCCGCAAAAAACTGATGCGCGCGCGCACACACACACACACACACACACACACACACACACACACACACACACACACACACACACACACACACACACACACACCCTTCTAGCCTCAGGTCCAATAGATAAATGTGTGTAGGCTCGCTGTGATATCTACTGTGGATTATTGAACGGGTTTTGCCGGCATATAATATGTCACAGTCAGTCTCCCAGCAGTCCCCCTAGGTTTTATCTTATTGTGTGTGTGTGTGTGTGTGTGTGTGTGTGTGTGTGTGTGTGTGTGTGTGTGTGTGTGTGTGTGTGTGTGTGTGTGTGTGTCTATCCTACATATCATTTATTTATAGGCCCCCTCGCAGCCCCTGTGTGTATGTGGGAGATAGTGTATCTGCGAGGACGTAGTAGCCATCAGTCACTGTTTGAGGGGGAAAAACAAAAAACAAAAAACAAAAAAAAAGCAAGCCTTTGTGCTGAATCACATTTATGAGCGACGGCATAGCCGCTAAACTGTTTTTTCGATTTTCTTTGTTTTTGTTTCCGGGGACCGAAACTCGCTTCGATGGGTCCGAGCGCAGCAGAGGCAGTTAGTTAGCGAAAAGGTCTAACCGGGACGACGTACATCGCAAGGCTCGCGAGCAACGCGACTCGGATAGCTGAGTCAGCAGAGCAAAGACGCGTCATCCCGTCTTCAGAACGGAGGTCGCAGCTGCTTGCGTAACACCCTGGAAATAATGCTGAGATTTCACTCCGTGCTCTTGTTTAAAAAAATAAAAAATAAAATGTCACGTTCGCCGTCGGTTTTGTACAGTCCGGTTTTCGCCGCCGTTCTTCACGCGAGCCGCGAAGTCAACCGCGGCGCGTATCGACCGACATCGAGGGGCCGCGTCGGATTGGAGCGAACGCTCGTCGGGACGGAAACCGCCCCCTTCCCCCCCGTTTTGGAAAAATTCAATATCGGCGGCATCGATTGGTGCCATCAGTGCGATCGGATCGTCGTCGTGCTGTCCGACACCGAGGACTGATTTCTCCTCTGCGCATGTTCTGATTGTTAATTGTCTCCTGCGGTGATTGATTGTCGTGTTTTCTCCAGACGAGGTCACTCACCTCTAACGCTCTCTCTTTGGTTTTTTTGTTTTGTTTTTTTATTCCTCCTTCCCGCCTCCTCCTCTTGTTTTCCCTCCTCTCTCCTCACCTCCCCCGCCCCTCCCCTTCCCCGTTTACCTCCCTCCAGCCTCCCCCTCCCCCTGCTCCTTCTCTGTGCAGGGAAGCAAGACGCTGCAGAGCAAATCCCTGCTGAATTCCTACTACTCAGGTACACAGTTAAAGCACACGCGCATGTTAATGTGTGAGGGAGCCTGAAGGGCCCTTTTACGCCGGGCGGTTTTATTTAGCGAGAGTGTAAGTTGAGAGTCAGGTGTTGTGAAACGCGTGGGGTCATCACTGCACAAATAATAAGGGTGCACAGCTTTATTTACTCCGAAGCAGTTTTTAAAAAAAAAAAAGGAAATTTACAAAGTGCCGTAAATTACCGACAAATTATTCTGCTGAAACTGTTCAACTTTATTTTTGCTCGTTCAGCGTTTTTCACAAATATGTCAGGTAGCATTTCGAAGGTATCACCACTTAAAGGAAACATGCTGTGACTTTTTTTTGTTGTTGTTAACCAACACTCGGACTATGTTAATAACTCTCACTGTAATATTGTTATTACGTCAAAAAAACAACAACATGTTAACGCGACTTTTACACAGCAGAAAATCTATCTCAGAGCTTGTCCCAATATCTTTTTTTTTTTCTCATTCCTGCTTATGTTTTGTCAGCGAGAGACAACGTCTATATTCCAGAAGTTTGTTCTTCCTTTCTCACAGTGGCATCACAGAGTGTACTGACTTACAAATTAGAAAAACAAACAAACAATTGTTTTAACTGTGATCAGTTCGTTGTAGTAAAAACTGTTCGTCGCTTTGTGTCTCCTCTCGTGTGTGTCACCGTAAACGTGTGCAGTTTCCAAAGAGCCAGTTCCAGCCACGACTTCAATAGGTAAGCAAAACTCTCCATGTCACCTTCATTTCTTAATTAGTCCTCTGTGGTTTTGTTAGTTTGTTTAGTTACATCTCTCTCGGCTTGCACGTAAAGTGAAAATCACCGCGGTTTGATCCATTTCGCTTTTACCTGTTTTGTCGTCGTCCATTGCACCCCAAAAAGAAAAAGTGCGGTTTCGCGCGGACGTAGAAGCTAAATACACGCGTGTGTTCACAAACACGCAGCGACGCGGTTCACACGTGGAACAGAACGGCGTGTCAAGACCATTTCCCAGCATCCCCTCTCTCTGCCTCCTTTCTCTTCATTTCCTCCCCCCCATCCCTTCTGTTGGCCAGATTGATCGATTCTTTGCCAAGAAGGTTGGCTCTGCTCCCTGCCAAAGTCTGATATGTGTGTGTGTGTGTGTGTGTGTGTGTGTGTGTGTGTGTGTGTGTGTGTGTGTGTGTGTGTGTGTGTGTGTGTGTGTGTGTGTGTGTGTCTGAACAGCTTCACACAGTCTCGTGCATGCAAGCCGAGGTATACGTACCGTGATGTCAGCTGGTCTGTTCTTGCAGCAGAGTTTGGGTTTCATGTGATTATGGTCATCAGACAGTCGTCATCTTCTCGCCACGCCTCCTTTTAACGACCCTCCTCTCTTTTATTCTCTCCTTCTTTTTTTTTTTTTTTTTTTTGGTGGTCTTTTTCTGTCGTTATTCGGTCTTCTTTCAATTCTTTTTTTGTCTTTTAAGACTTCTTTTTACTCCATTTGGGTCTTCTTTCGTGTTAATTACGGCCTCTCTGGTCGTTCCTTCTATTTTTGCCTGCTATTGTATTTTGTGTTTACGTCAATTATCAATGCGAAATGGCCGATGTGGACAAAATCATATTTTTAGGCACTTATTTTTTTTTCTCCTCTCCTCTCCTCTCCTCTCCTCTCCTCTCCTCTCCTCTCCTCTCCTCTCCTCTCCTCTCCTCTCCTCTCCTCTCCTCTCCTCCCCTCCTCTCCTCCTCTCCTCCTCTCCTCTCCTCTCCTCTCCTCTCCTCTCCTCTCCTCTCCTCTCCTCTCCTCTCCTCTCCTCTCCTCTCCTCTCCTCTCCCCTCCTCTCCTCTCCCCCTCAAAGTGTATCCTCTCCCAAAACACTGTTGTTAACCAGTTGAATGACTAACCATACCTGATGAGTCTGTGCGTTAACTGCCGAAAAAACAGAGCTAGAAACTAGACAGGCATACATTTCAAAGATAAACTGATCGTTGTCATAGAAACCCACTTTGTGTCTTATCTGCTTTCTTTAAAAAAAAAAAAAAAAAAAAATGACAAAAGCGAGGTGGCCAAAACAAAACAAGAGATGGAGGAAAACAACAAAAACATCGGTAGTCTCCAACTGTGTTTCTGTCTGACATGTTTAAGCTAATTTACTGCCGTCTACACACTCGGCCGCGTCGCACATTTGTTGATGCGCACGAAGGCGAAGCAGAATGCAAAAAACAGGACAATACCAAGAGAAGAAAAGCCTCTGTTTTGCCTCAAGACAGGAAAATAAATGCCGATCCCACAGGCTGATTAAATATATAAAATATAAAAGTTCATGAAGTTGCTAATTTATTTTCCCAGTTGGCCTCCAAAGGCAGATACGTTTCATCATTTAATAAAAAAAAAGGATGAAAATCCTTTCATTTCTTTTTTCTGTTTTTTTTTTTTTTTGGAAGAAAGGATCCAACATTTGAGACACGTTCCAGCACCTTTTCAGGCTTTTTGAAAGTGGATAATGGTACCAGGAGCCCGAATGGTGCCAGCGAGGATCCCATTTTTCAATGACTTCGAAGGGAGGGTGAGGGGGGAGGGGGAGGGGGAGAGCGGGGGGAGAGAGGAAAGTTATGAAGATGACAGTAAAAAAAAAGAGACGAACAGATTGAAGGATCAAAGAAGAGGGAGAAGGAGCTCGGGTAAATCCAGCGAGCTGGTTTTAGCTGTGTGTGTGTGTGTGTGTGTGTGTGTGTGTGTGTGTGTGTGTGTGTGTGTGTGTGTGTGTGTGTGTGTGTGTGTGTGTGCGTGTGCGCGTGTGTGTGTGTGTGTGTGTGTTTTTTTTTCCTGAATCAGCTGTACAATATTACACACACACACACACACACACACACACACACACACACACACACACACACACACACACACACACACACACACACACACACACACACACACACACACACACTCGCTCTGTCCCTCGAAACCTCGCAGAACCCAACATTTACACAAAGCGCCGCTCCGCGTATATCGAGAGACATCGAGGACACGTCGGGGAAAGTTAGAAAACACGCCGCGGCCGTGCGCGCTCGCAGACGCGGCGTTAACAACTGATGCCGCCGTAAATCCCGCGGATCAGAAGAAAGTCCACCGCAGCACAGCGCGCATTTCATGTGCAAACACGTTTTCCCCCTAAAACAAAATCAACCCTCCCTCCCTCACCCTCCAAGTCGCCGATGTATGTTAAAAGGTTACGCAACGCTGTCCTCCGTCGGCAGCACACAGCAGACGTCAGCCTTTTTGTGTCCCCGCCAAGGACGAACCCTTCACTGCCGTTGACCCAGAAGTCCTGGGGTTGGGTTTTTTTTTGTGTGTGTGTGTTTTTTTTTTCAGGATCAGGAGCTTTTTTGTGGTTAATTAGGTCCACGCAGTTGCACAAATGCGATGACACGCGAAGACACGGAGGGGCTCGAGAACAGAAAAAAAACTTTATCGCCAACTTTGCAGAGTCTTTGAAGAGCGCAGCGAGCCGAGACGTGAACTGTTGGAGAGGCAGCAAACACAATAGGCAAAAAAAAACCAAAAAAAACTACAGGAGAGAGAAAGCGTGAAGGTTCCTAACAAAAGGTTCCTTTGGATGTGAAGGGCAAATAGATGCATACGAGTTCGGCGGTTGTGTGAAAGTATACTGTTATGTTGGGAAAGGAAGATTAAGCACGCCGGCGTGATAAAAAAAAAACAAGAAGAATCTCGTTTTTTGTCTTTTTTTTTTGCGGTTTATATTTACTGGTCCGAACCAGCAGACCTCAGCGACGTGACATTTGTTTTGCTTTTTCATTTTTTTTTTTTGTTCTGTCTTTTCGTGGATATTTTCGAGATGCACCTCCAATTGAAATACTTTCCCACAACCGCGCTGCTGCACAGTGGAAGTGGTAGATGGGCCAGAGTCCACCCCCCCCTCCCCCCGTGCAGAGAGAGTGCATTATTTTCTATCCGCAGCCCTGCTTGTATTGGAAGTAGTTTTTCCTCAGTGTTACCGAAGGGCAATTATTTTTCCCAGTCCAGTTCAGCATAGCATTGTGCTGCATGTACGGCGATTATGGCTAATGGTAGTCATTTTGTTTGGCCATAATGTGGCACTGCTGGGTAATTGAAGATGAGTGCAGGGTGGAGAGATAGTAATTTTTAACCTTTATGTTCTTTGGGAAGATTGAGTCTCTGTGCTCTTTCCCCAGCCACATCCTGACTGCCTGCTTACACAGCTCATATTCCAGTTTGGTTCTCTCTCAGTAACACTTCCTTTCACGAGCTGTCTCGTCTAATAAGGTCGGGGCTCACGTAGATTAGTTTTGAAACACAATCAAAGGACGTGGACTTTATACCGTACAAACACACGATTAAAATTGTTCAAGATTAAAAATAAAACACTTGCAGTGCAAGATATGTCGTCCAATCGGGAGAAACGATTTTGTAATTGAGGTTCGAGAAATTGCGTCGTGACTTTTAGTTTGAACCGGGAAACGAGCAGCTCCCCGTGGTTGTCACTGCTACAATAATAAACACAAGCTTCGGGTGCGGTTAAAAGTAATGTTGAGTGATGTTTTTTTAATCTCAAAAACTACGTCGCCTGACATCGTCCTTTGCCCCCGTTATAATGACTAACCACCAGAGGGCACTGTAACAATGAAACGTGACCAAGGTTTGTACGAACCTTTTTTTTTTTTTTATTGTTTTTACTGTCTATTAGCTATAAAGTGCAGTATATTAAACATCAGACATTTTAAATACATTCCTAATAATTGAAAAAAAAAAAAAAGTAGTTTAATTTAATTGCAAAAACTAATGTCTGGTAATGTTTCGAAACGTGGGATGCACGAGGCAGCCAACGCGTAGTTCAAAGCAAGTATATCTTCGGCCGTACAGCAAAATGTCCAAAATCTCAATATGGTGCTCATTATAGATTAAACTATTATGTGATCAGTAATAAATGAGTGAATGAGTGATCTTGGATTCCAGCTTGTAAAATGCATCACATTCTGCGAATTGGAGAATGTATTCCCATAAAAAAAAAACAGTTGTTGGATGATTAAAAGAAATCCAATATCTTGAACCACTTTTTAAGTTTCATTTGGGCATTAGCAGTAGCGAAACGGATCGTATATTATTCCGCGAATCCCTCGCGTCTTTATTAATTATCTCCAATGCATCAGGCAGGAGTCGTTTCTACATGAACATACTGAACAGCTACGGCGTCTTCCATACCCAACACGGATCCGAAGTTAATCCTCCTTTCTCAAACAAAGAGGAAAAAAACAAACAAGCGGAGTTTTTAAAAAAAAAAATTTTATCTGTCTGCGAGTCTCTCTGCCCACTCTGCTTCTAACATGAAAGATAAGACTCTTTAAAAAAAAAAAAAAAAAAAATGATGTTAAATAAGAAGAAGCCTCCAGTGAAGCGGACTCGTCTCGTCCGCTTGCCCGGCGACTCCGCGGATCACCGGGGAGGTAGCTCGTGCGCAAACAAAACACCGGCCTACGCCCAACTCGGATGTCTCTGTTCGACTGCGGGTTTGCCCGGAAGTTTCTCAAAGGGAGAGAAGCCTTTTCTTGAACATGCGGCCCGTTGCGGCCGCTACAACATCGGCGTGGACAGCTCAGTCTGGCTGGACTTTGTGAGTCACCGATTTCTGTCCTCGTGCTGTGAGAAAAAAAAAGGGAGGTGAAATGAGGTGAACCACTGGGATGCTGTCTAGACCAGTTGATCTCTGCCACCCTCAGTCCAGATATATATTCCGCCGGCGCTGTCTCGTCCTCCGCTTATCGCTCCTTCGTTCCTCCGCTCTCATTTCCCCCCACCGCCACGGCTTCCTCCATCTTTGTATCTTTTGTTTCGTCTTTCATCTGTCCTCTCTTTTGGCTTGTTAGGAAAGTCATTTAAGATGAATGTGCAAACAAATTCTGAACACTGCAAAGTGATTAAGATACATGATGTTCATCTGATATATATATATATATATATATATATATATGGGGAATTTTTGTTCCCCTTTGTTTCTCAAACTCTTTGTTTTCTGACCTCGCTCCTTCCATTTGGATTCTTTCCCACTCGTCTGCTAGCCCTCTGTTTTTTTAATAATGTTTCACCATATCAATTCCCCTTCTTCTTCTCTCACTTGAAGCTCAGTCCCTCCCAAACTCTCATGCAGTACGTAAAAACCTGTTGTTAAAATGTTGCATAAAATAGTATAAAAACAAAAAAAGACTTTAAACGTAATTGCATGAATGGGCATTTAGTTACCATGTAAATCACTGAAAACAAATGCCTTTGGTTGGTAATGGTCATCATTTGTTTTTTGTTTTGTTTTTGGAGGCAAGATAAAACTTTATATTAGCTTTGTGTTTACCTCTGAAAAGGCCTCATACCATTAGTTCGGCGTGACCAGACCCAGATTTGACTGTGCGGCTATGGGTCCGGCCACCCTCAGCGGGGAATCGTTTGCGGATGCGGCATTCGACTCGGCGGACCCTAGTTACGAACAGTGTATCCAGACTGTACTCACAGTGAAGAAAATTGAAGCTGTTAGCGATAGTCTGGCTATCCCTTAAGACTAGCCCACTTCATTTTTCAGTCTACTTAGTCGGATTTATAAAATTCATTATTGTGTTTTAAAACCACATTACTTGAGACTTGTTGCCTTTTTCCTTTGCTTAAAATTAGCCCTTCATATATCTACTTTTGGGGGCACAAGGATCTTTTTTATTTTTTCACTCTTTCGTCTATTTATTCTCCATCTGCTTTACCACGATCTACTTGCATTGCTTTCTCTCCCCCGTCCTTCCCTGGACAGCAGCTCATCTGCGTTTTGTATTTTTTTTCCCCCATCTTTTATGCTAGCGGCTTACTGTTCCACTACAGGCTTTAAATGTGTTTTTCAAATATCTGAGCGGGTTTTTTTTTTTTTTTTTTCATCCATACTGAAGAGAATTTCACTGGCGTGGCTCGGCGGTAATGAAATGCGGTTGAACTTGACCTTGTGCTTCACAGAAAGAGGAAGAGAAAAATCAACTTACCAGCAACCGTTTTTTTTTTTTTTTTTCAACTTATTTTTCAAATGCTTGCTGCTAGATCTCTGTCTCTAAGCAGCGTGAGAGTGTTTCCAGCTCTTAACCTTTAATGTTGAAAGGCTTTCAGAGCATCTTATTACCATTTTAAGACACTTTGTACATTCACAAAGACGTCCCTGGTTCAATTTGTGAAGTCCAGTTGTAAATGTTGCGTACGTGTAGCTACTCCTAAGTGAAGGGTGCCATATGTGTTTTTTTGATAAAGGATAAGTCAGTTGCAAATTTATCCTGAAAGTATTCATGGAGAACAGTGTATTTGTATGCAAAATTGGCTGAACCGAATACAGCATATTGGACTGTTACTGCTAACTACTAATATCCAAGTATATAGATTTTAATGGTTGTATTTTAATAGTGTTTAGTGTTTAGCATAATTTCAATTTCGCTTTTAATTATTTTTTGACTATTCAGGATCTAATAACTGAGTCGGCTGATGTATATTGTAATGAATAGAAGCCGATTCAGATGATGTCTTCCTCTCAAAGTACAGACACTTAGTTGCTACTATAATTAAGTCATTTCTTCTGCATGACTGGATAGCACAGTAATTAGAACAGATCTGCTAACACTCAGAATTCAAAATACTGGAGTTTTTTCTTTTTTTTTCTTTCAGGGGTGAGGGCGTTGTTGGTATCATACAGTATTTGAATTCGGCTTACAGTCTTAGTTCTTTAGTTGCTTCTCTCCTGTTACGGGTTCCACACGTGCTGTATTTCAAAACAGCCAAATTTCCACTGAAGCTGCTCTCATTTAAATATTTGTTCTGTTTCTGTTGTCAGACAAAAGGACAAGTATGGAATCGGTGACTGAAACCGAAGTGTAATTAGAGACAAGGCCGTCGGACAGCAAAACGTGAGATAGCTGCGCTTTTCGATTTCCAGGCGTGACAGTTCCACGTTTTGCTGTCGTGTCCGTTACGCGCTTTGTAGGCACGAAACGCACGTAAATGTCACGTGACAAAAGATCGCGTGACCGTGGTGTCGCAATATAGGTCACAAAGGAATTTGTTTTTGCCATATTAGGACGTAGGAGGGGGTGGATTGGTGGCATTAATCACAGACTGCCGTGCGGGACGACGGGGTTCATTTCAAGGAGGTGACAAAGTAATTCTTTAGTTGTTTGTTTTTCTTTTTCCCAACTGTGTGTTTTTGCTAATGGTTTCGTTGTCCTGGTTCCTAGGAAATAGCTACTGGGAAAAGGAAGTAACTGTCACGCCGAGACGTCGCCAAGTGTAGCTGTCTCACGTTTTTCTATAGCTGTCGGGCGTGTCTATTTCACGCTTTTGCCGTGATATCGGGTTGATCTGGCGACTTAGCTAATGTCAGACAAAACTCGTGAATCTGAGTATGATGATCGAGTTTGAGGGAAATGCAAATAACGGGAGTGTCAGTACATTTTGTGACGTTGCAACGTGGCTACTCGCTCACTTTGAAAGCAGCTGACAAAATGTCCGGAGCCGCATCTTTATTGTTTTTCTTGTTTAACCATACAGAAACACAGACACACTGATAGTACAGGCGGAGTTAAGAGTCAACGCGGTGATACTCTGAGCCCAAGTCATCCATAACCGAGTCTTAATAAAGTCACTGGGTGGGAGGAGGGAACTGTATATAGCACACTGCCAAGCATGAAGGACTGCATTAGCATACACACTCACCGACAGCGTAAACGGCCTTCATACACACACTAGAAAAAAAATAAACCCTCGACACACACTTGTCTCTCTCTTTCTCTCTCTCTCTCTCACTCTCTCTCTCACTTACTCTTATACTGTCCACAGTCGCTGTGTGCACTCGCTGCTCTCCCTAGGTCTGTCGGCACACACACACACACACACACACACACACACACACACACACACACACACACACACACACACACACACACACACACACACACACACACACACACACACACACACACACACCCCTGTGCCTGTGGGGTCAATAAATCTCCCCATTAGCATTGAGATGTCTTCATCATAGTCAGTGTTGTGGAGCTGCCGCTATGACTCCATTTCATGCCTGGCTTAATGCATATTTGACCTTGCTGACACACACACACACACACGCACACACACGCACACACGCACACACACACACACACACACACACACACACACACACACGCACGCACACACACACAAATCCCTCCACAATGAAAGGAATGCATACATATGCGCACACCCACATGCACTCACATCCGTGTTTATATGAACTTAACATTTGCATTTAAAGACATGATAAAAAAAAACCACACCTGTGACCTTGGAGGCAGCTGCTCGAAGCCTTCTGGAATTTTACAGACACAAAGGAGTTTGTGTGTTCACGTTTTGTACGTGATTGTTCTCGTATAAAACCCATTTAACTTCAGGTAATGATATTGCATTGGAATGCGAAAGGCCACACGTCCATGTAGGCGAGGTAGTGAACCTCCTTAGATAGAAACACCGTTACCCATTTTTTGGGGGGGTTCAAGGGGATCATGCTTTTTTGTGCACATGTTTTGGTGGTAGTGAGTGACCCACAGCCACAAAACTAAGAGGAGTGTTACAGACACGTTTATTATATCTATAAATTAGGAGAAAGTAGGAAGCGTTTGGCAAGAAGCAAGAAGAGGGATGAGAAGCGGAAAGAGGACGATAAAAGAAAAGTGAAGGGGATGCAAAAAGGCTAAATGTCTCCCGGCACTCTGAGAATATCTCCGAACATGTCAGTGAGTTTGAAAAAAAAAAATGCTTTTAGCAGGTTAGGAAGCAACAAAGAGTATTTCTCAGCTCAGGTGGAATTGACCTTCTATGCCACTTTCTGGAGAGAAAAAAAATCAAGCGAGGAACAATTCGTGGAAATAATATAACTTGGCCGGAGAACGTCAAAGAATGAACGTGTTGCCTGGTAATCATAGGGTTGTCGGTTCGATCCCCAGTTCCGCCTGTCCACATGCGGAAGTCTAGCTGGTGATGTTGACTGTATATAAAAGTGGACGTAGCTTTCCAGGTCTGAAAAATGAGGCCATTGCTGAAGTGCCTTGAAGCTGCAATACCACCGTGTCGCCACTAGAGGTTGGCTCCAAAAAGCCTCCATAGACTCCCATTCAATTGCTCTTATGAAATACAAAGTCAATGTATTATTTCCACAAGTCATTTTGGTGATGCCAGCTAAAGTCACCTTCTCTTATTTAGTTTTCTAGCGGTCTATCTGGAAATAATCCCGTCATTAATTCGAAACCGGGATTTAAAAAGATGTGTTTTTTGCGGGACGTGTCTGTTTGATGGACAGGCTGCTGGGACAGTCAGATTTCTGCCATCGGTGGGTGGGACGTAGCGTCCTCGGGTTTCCAATCAGACCAAATCAGATCCACCGCTCGGTCCTTCCTCCCCAGTTGGTCCCCAAATATGGTCGAATTAGCAAAGACGGCGCCGGCCAAAATCGAAACTCGTGACCTCCCGATTTTCTGGCGAACACCTTGCGCGGGGCTCTACCATTGGTGCGTAACGAAATGTAGGGCACATTAGAGCATTACTATTCATACTATAGTATAGCGGTACAGTTTGATGGCTTTGTTTAGGTAAGGGTTAGGAAAGAGCGAGACAGACTTGTCGACAACATTTCTGCATATTTACCAAAACCCC
This sequence comes from Brachyistius frenatus, assembly GCF_029030835.1. Lineage (NCBI taxonomy): Eukaryota > Metazoa > Chordata > Actinopteri > Embiotocidae > Brachyistius > Brachyistius frenatus. Next base: position 653,317 of record NW_027210740.1, read on the forward strand.
GACATTTATTTCATCCAGAGATCACGACGCTTAAACCGACAGTAACGACCAGCTGGTGTCAAAGTCCTGGATTTTGCATATCCAATGATCCACAGCGGTTGTGTGTGTGTGTTCATTTTGTAGTAGAAGGATTGTGTAAGGGGTACAGAAGAAGACATGGGAAAAGGAGGATATATGAACTGCTCTGGTAAAGACAGAGTGAAAGGAGGAGAGTACGAAGTCCAACCCCGGTTCTGTTTCACTGAGCAGAACAGTTTGTTTGCTTCGACCTTTTTGTTCACCTCGGCTCTCCCCTCCACTCTTTCCTCCTGTCTTTCCTTCACCTTTACCCCCCTCGTCCGTCTGTCCCGTCCCATCTCTTTTCCAAGCTCTTCTCTTTGTTTTTTCTCCTTTCTCTTTGATTTTTCTCAGCTTCTGCCTTTTTTTTTTTTTTGTATCTTCTCTCAACATCTCACAGCCTTTTCTCTCTTTACTATTCCTCTTCGTTTGTATCCCGTCTTTTTTTTTTGTGGGGGGGGGAGGGGGGTGATCCTCTCCTCCTCGCAATTCTTCCATGTTCCATTTTTTTTTGTTTGTTTGCCTCGCTGTCCTTTTTCTACCTTTTATTGTGCCGTCACTTCCGTCTCTTACGCAACAGGATTTGTCAGCTATTTCCAATCACTCATTGTAAACCCAATTAGATATACTTGCTTGTTAGTTTATCCCTTTTTTTTTTTTCTTCATCCTCACCGTGCATACACACACACACACACACACACACACACACACACACACACACACACACACACACACCCAAAGCCGGAGCTGCAGAGCTGACCCATGTGGCTGGCTCATCCTTCATTCATTAACGGAAGCTGGTGTTGGAGAAGCCACTTTAGATCACAAATGAATCTACAGCCATGATTAACATGCAAATAGCTCTATTAAGGAAAATGGAGTCAGGCGGTTTTATATTACTCCTTTTCTTCTTGAGACACACACACACACACACACACACACACACACACACACACACACACACACACACACACACACACACACACTGTGAGTTTATTGGCCTGCTTGGGTGTCAGAAGCCATATTACCCCGAACAAAATGGCATTTCATTTATTAAAAACACAATGAGAAGATTAAAAAAAAAAAAAAAACTATTTGAGACGTCGCGGCTCAAATATTCTAATATAAAACTAAAATGAGCTTCTTCCAACCAAAACTAAATCATTTCCTTTTCCTCTGTGTTTATTTCGTCGACTCGCTCGGCTGTGCAAAAGGTGACCGACCAATTTAGCAAAGAAAAGCAATGGGGGAAAAAACAAAAACAAAACACTTCAAATAAGCCATAACATTGGGACCTTCCTCTATTATTTTAAGCAGAATGAATCTGAACATCTATGTAATAGTGCCTCTCATGCTAACGAGCTTCTTTCGCCCTAAACTCATCAGAACTTCGAAATAAAAATTTTTTTTTTTTTTTTTTCTCGCCGCCCTGTCGCAGCTCAGTCCCTCCCAACCCTCGCATCCATCTCTCCCGTCTGTCCTGACTAATAGAGATACTCTCATCCAATCAATCTGTTCATCCCTTTAATTAGCGGAAGAGACGTTCCAATTAACCGTCACACCGACCAATCGGGTGGGGGGGGGGGGGCGTCGACTTGTTTTTCTCTCACCGCCTGTCGTCGATAAACCTCAATCTTCTCTCTCCGTTGAAGTATACTGAGTATTGCTTGTGCGTGTGTGTGTGTGTGTGTGTGTGTGTGTGTGTGTGTGTGTGTGTGTGTGTGTGTGTGTGTGTGTGTGTGTGTGTGCGCGCAGCTCATATAGACAGAGAGGTCGATCGCACTGTTAACCTTTTTCCCGTCTGTCATTCTATTTGGTTAACAGACAGCAGCCAGCCGTCGCTCGCCCAGCCCTCCCTGACCCTGCAGAGTTTCCCGTACGGAGGCTGTGAGTCCGTGGAGCTTTCCTACCAGAGCGGTACGTGCCACCGGAGCCAGCTGCTTTTTTGTGTTTGTTGTTGTTTTTTTGGTTTTTTTTTTTTAGCGTCTTTCGTAAAGTCGGCGAGTCGGTCCGGCCGCCGCTCGGCCAGCCGGTTAACCAATCAGTTAGTTGGTTAATTAGGCTGTTTAATCCGTTAACTAGCAAGGTAGTCAGTAAGTAAATGAAGTTGCTTGCCTTTTCGGTCGCGCCGCTACTTCATAACTTGAGTTATTTTTTGGGTTACTTTATTAATAAATAGGTTTAAATTCTGTTAATCAGTCAGCTCTTTACTTATAATACGACCTCTAAACACCGGACGGAAGTTTTCTGATTTTATTTCGAGATGTTAAACAAACAAACAAACAAAAAAGAATTGGATTGTAAATTAGTGAAAGAAAAAAACTCTTCTAATTAGAATATTAGCTGATGTGATAATTTGCCACGTAGTTAATGAAAGCACAATTAACACGAACAGTAAAGCACAGAGTTATTTCTTTCGGTTACATAGAAGCAAAAATATCGATATCTGACAGTAAGTTTGCTGTACACAGTTCAAAAGAAAATAGAAAGTTAGTTTTCTACCCAGATGTTTTTTTAATTGCGCATATTTTTATTTTATTTTTCTTATTGAGCTTCCTTCCCCTTCACCATTCACTGCACGACGAAAGATCAAGATCCCTTCATCAATCCATCTATCCGCCCACTCGTCTTCCCACGTTCTTCCTTGATTCTATTCTGTCTTTATGTCTCTGACAAGAAAAAGATTCTGTTCCTGCAGGTCAGTTCCAGGCAGGCCAGTTTCAGCCGGCTATTCGAGTTGCGGACCTCCTCCAACACATCACCCAGATGAAGTGCGGACAGGGCTACGGTTTTAAGGAGGAGTATGAGGTGAATACACACACACACACACACACACACACACACACACACACACACACACACACACACACACACACACACACACACACACACACACACACACACACACACTCAGACACACACACACAGACACACACACACACACACACACACACACACACACACACACACACACACACTCAGACACACACTCAGACACACACACTCAGATACACACACTCAGACACACACTCAGACACACACACACACACACACACACACACACACACACACACACACACACACACACACACACTCAGACACACACTCAGACACACACACACAGACACACACACACACACAGACACAGACACACACTCAGACACACACTCAGACACACACACAGACACACACTCAGACACACACACACAGACACACACACACACACACACACAGACACACACAGACACACACACACAGACACACACACACACACACAGACACACACACAGACACACACACACACAGACACACACACAGACACACACACAGACACACACTCAGACACACACTCAGACACACACACAGACACACACACAGACACACACACACAGACACACACACACACACACAGACACACACAGACACACACTCAGACACACACACACACACACACACACACACTCAGACACTCAGACACACACACACACACACACAGACACACACACAGACACACACTCAGACACACACACACACACACACACACACACACACACAGACACACACAGACACACACACAGACACACACTCAGACACACACACACACACACACAGACACACACACACAGCACTCAGACACACACACTCAGACACACACAGACACACACTCAGACACACACACAGACACACACACTCAGACACACACACACACACACAGACACACACACAGACACACACTCAGACACACACTCAGACACACACTCAGACACACACTGAGGGTTATAACAATAGTGACAGTAAAATAGATGATATGTAGACTGAAATATTCCATGTGTGAATATAAATGTTGGTGGTGTAGTGCGTCGGGGGGATCTGACTCGATCTGATTGGAAACCCGGCTGTACCACGTCCCGCCCACCGATAGGCGTAACCTGTTTGCCTGCACCACGGGCCTGTCAATCAAACAGACATGCCTCCCCCCTCCTCCCCCCCGGCTTCGTAAATATTTTGTGACTAAAACCAGGTAGTTTGTCCGTAGAGGATCTATGTATTCGTGTGAGAATGATAGAAACCATAGAATTGAATTTGGCCGCATGAGAAAGGAAGATTTGATCAATTATTAACTCCTAAACTCATCAATATTGATAATCAGGAAGAAAAAACAAACAAAAAGCGAGCAGCCAGACTTTCTGACTTACTTTCCTGCTCTGCCCTGTTTCTCTTCTGACTGTTTGTTTGCCTGTTTCTTTTTCTCGTTTCACTGTTTTCTTTGAAGATGTGGTTTTTTTTTTTTTTTTTTTAACCTTTCTCTCGCACTTTTCTTTTCAACTTGTTCACTCCTGTTCTATTAATTGGCCTCCCCTTTTGCCCCTGCTTCAATCGCCCCTCGGTGCTTTTTACTCCTTTTACTTTGGTCTACATTGTGATTCCTTCCAATGCCATTCTTTTATTTTTCTCTTTCCAAAGTCTGTCTCTTTCCTTATCTCCTGTTCCTCCCATCTCGCTGCCTTTTTAGATTTAGCTTTGGTGATGCCTCCCATTCACTTCCCTCTTTTTATATACTTCTTTTTGTTCTCTCTGACTAGGTGGACTGTTTAGAAGCCGGTTTATCACACTCAGACATTTTCATAATCATTCGTTGTCGTGGCCGCTCTAACCACGGGCTCATTTCACTCCCAAATCCTCCTTCCCTCTCTTTTTATTCATTTATTCCTCCGCTCTCTCTTTCCTGTCTTCGCTCTAGTCTTCCTTCATTTGCTTTTGTCTCTTGTCGCTGAAAATAAATCTTTGAAAAGAGACAAGGAAGACTCTGTTGTTCCTCTATCGACCGTCAACCCCCGCCCTCCTCACCCCCCACTCTTATAAGAATGAATATTTTCTATTACGAACTCTGCATGCGTGTTGAAAATTGTCCCTCCGTGATACCGTACGTTATATTTTCATTTGCTTCCTGTCATTTTGGTTTAAACCCACTGATACGTTTCAGGGGAGAGCAAATGTGATTTATTGTGGAGCTTGTGTGTGTGTGTGTGTGTGTGTGTGTGTGTGTGTGTGTGTGTGTGTGTGTGTGTGTGTGTGTGTGTGTGTGTGTGTGTGTGTGTGTGTGTGTGTGTGTGTGTGTGAGACACAGAGCGTGCAGCTTAGTGCTGGTAGCTTCCACCTGTCACTAACAGCCGCTGATAAAACACAGAAACTGGACATCATAGACGATCCAAGTCATGATGTCACGTCCAGTCTGGCTGCTGCTCGCTTCTGAAACCCTTTTTTTTTTTTTTTTTTTTTTTTTTTTTTTTTTAGTCGGGTTCCACCAGTTGTTCTAAAAATTAAAACCTTTGTGAACACTTTTGGAGCCCTGAAACGGTTCTCTAATAAAGGTTTCCGCACTGCACATCAGATACTTCCATAATCGTCGACAAGTTTGTACTTAACTTGATATTTAAGCAATATTACACAAGGCTGTGTGCTTAAATGCCATTTAACCGGCATGACGTCGCTGAAGTACACCCTCTCGTGTAATATTGCACGACAATAAGGTAGCAACTAAATAAAATATGTCAGCAAAATCTATTTATATTGTCGGGGTGATTCGCTCAAAAAAAAATATTACAACTTTTTTTGTTTCCATGGCAATACATGGGGTGAAACTAATAACTGGAAAACAGTCACTTTTAGTCGATTTTGATGTCAAGTCAAAAACCTTCGCTTTCAATTTTCAATCAAATTTGCTTTTAACATTTTAATTGTTTTTGCTTTCATAATAAAGACGCAGAAATACCTTCATACTGGCGTTGTGTTATGTCCATTAGCGTTTTGAAGGGAGCGTGAGCGTGTGTGTGTGTGTGTGTGTGTGTGTGTGTGTGTGTGTGTGTGTGTGTGTGTGTGTGTGTGTGTGTGTGTGTGTGTGTGTCCGTCCGTCCAACCCCCATATGGTGTCTTCTTGTCCCCGTCTCTGTGTGTGATGTGACCTCCACTGTTGAAAGCCGTTAACCCCACTAACATCATCAGCAGACGCACTGTCAACATCCCCCCCCCTCCACTGGGATGCCACCTTTTACATTTAAAGGAATATTCCATGTTGTTTGAAACGGGTGCATTTGAACAAGACAACTTGACCTTATATCCAAAACATGAATGAATGGATGAAACTCTCCGTAACCAATGCTGGCTGGTTAAACTTATTGATGAGCCTTTTTCTCAAAACTCGAAGAAAATGGTACATCTTATTGCGTGGAGAGTTTTGATTTACTTTAATTATTTGACGTATTATGTGAAACAGGTCAGACTTGTACGACATCAAACGCTTTTGTTTTTAGGGCATATTTTGATGATAGACACATTTTCAGGCTAATTTTTCATCGGAAAGATGTTTGTTTTATTACAAAGTGTTTTTTTGCCTGGTTTCCAAATACAAATATTTTATTAGTCTTAACTGGTCTTGCAAAGAAACTTTAAGCACCCACTCACTGGTACAACAGAGACATTGTGTTGTGAGATCCACCCACCCCACTCTGTGATTTTATATAGAATATTAATAATTCCAAACAGCGAGGAATTCAGATAAGAAGAGTTTGATTAAGACTGTCTTCTTTTTTTTCCAGCTTTAAAAACAATAAACAAGCAGCCAACCCACACTTTATGCAAATGCACACACACGCGCGCACACACATACTGCATGCCTACATACACACACGCATCCATGCATAACCCTCCTACAGAAGCCGCCTACCTTATATGTCCTAAAAAGAATTCAGCCAAGTTCTCATAAATGAATGTACAGAACGCAAAAGAAAAAATTGATACCTAATGTGTTAATACACACACACACACACACACACACACACACACACACACACACACACACACACACACACACACACACACACACACACACACACACACACACACACACACACACACTCAGGCCCATATGCCCTTAAAAAATTTCTGCTCCATTAAGCGATAAGTTTAGGTGTCTGTTTTTCTGTCACAATACATTTGCATGGTATTGTGTGTGTGTGTGTGTGTGTGTGTGTGTGTGTGTGTGTGTGTGTGTGTGTGTGTGTGTGTGTGTGTGTGTGTGTGTGTGTGTGTGTGTGTGTGTGTGTGTGTGTGTGTGTGTGTGTGTGTGTGTGACCTCAGTGTGTTGTAAGAGTTGTTCTAAATTAGTTCAGAGTCCATATGGCAACCTTTGAGAGTTGGGCTTGGTTGTCTAACTCAAGCTTGTTGTCTGTGATCCTCTACACACACACACACACACACACACACACACACACACACACACACACACACACACACACACACACACACACACACACACACACACACACACACACACACACACACACACACACACACACACACACTAGCACACACACTTTTATTCTGTAGACATACTGGACTTGCACACATAGAGTGAATAAATGCATTCCCAACAGGCACACTTTGTTTCTATAGAAGAGAAAGTCTGCATAGGAAAATGTGTGATAAAAAAAAATGCATAGATGCACACACACACACACACACACACACACACACACACACACACACACACACACACACACACACACACACACACACACACACACACACACACACACACACATTCACATTTTGTCCTTGCTATGTTTGTACGGCTCGTCACACAGGCCAGCATCACAGCGGGAAGTAAGGACAATCTGTCTTCTCTCCATCAACAAAGGACTGAATGAATATTCGCATTTCAGACCAAAAACCAACAGAACAATAAACCCAAAGTTTTGGGTTGTTTTGTTTTCAGCTCCTGTGGTTGCTCCCTTTTGGCTCTTTCATTTCAAACATCCAGTAAACGCTCCATTATTCTATTCGCTGTGAAGTCGCTCCTCGTTTGGTGATTTGTTCTTTTTTTTTTTACTTTTTTTTATTCGGTGCAGCAGCTTAAGTAGATTACCCTCTGCCAGTAAAGTTGGAAAGTGTGTGTGTGTGTGTGGGGGGGGGGGGTCGGGAGGGGGAGGAGGGAGGGGGTGTTATGTTTCACCCGCCGCCTGTTGTTCTGTTGATGAGAAAAGTATCCCGCATTTGGCTGAAATTTTGGCTGAACAGGTACCTGGCCAAAAAGGACTGACCCAAATTGTGATTGATCGATCTGGGATTTCTGCCATTGGAAAAACAAAAAAAGGAAAACTAAACCTCGCCAAAACTTCTGTGATGTATTGGCGTGCTAAGCTAAAAAGTTTTTGGACATCCAGGTGGACCAACGCTGCCTTCCTTTTCTACCTTTCTGTGAGAGTTATGTTTTGTGCTAAAGACTCTGGTCTGTTGCAAACTATCAGTTGATTATCTTTTCATTCATATTCATATCCATCTAACTGTTTCAACTTCTGCCAGCCCATGTGTCAGTGTACAAGCTCTAGGCATCACACCATATGTGCATGCATATTTCTGTGTGGTCGTACCTCAATAGTAAACTATTTCTGTGTGTGTGTGTGTGTGTGTGTGTGTGTGTGTGTGTGTGTGTGTGTGTGTGTGTGTGTGTGCGTGTGCGTGCGCGTGCGCGTGATCACATGTGCATGTGTATGTTTAGGCCCTGGCGGAGGGACAGACGGCGCCCTGGGAAACGGCCAAGAAGGATGAGAACCGCAACAAGAATCGCTATGGCAACATCATCGCTTGTGAGTACCGCAATGACATGAACGAGCACTCCTGCAGACGTTTCTTGCTAAAGACGGTCTGTGGTTTGTTTTAAATTTAGGTGGAGCTCAAACTGTAACTCAACTTGGTGAAGTTTGCAGCGGTTTGGTTTGGTTGAGTTGGGTTGAGTTGAGTTGGGTTGAGTTGGGTTGGGTTGAGTTGGGTTGGGTTGGGTTGGGTTGGGTTGGGTTGGGTTTAGTTTAGTCTGGTTGAGTTGAGTTGGGTTGGGTTGAGTTGGGTTTAGTTTAGTTTAGTCTGGTTGGGTTTAGTTTGGTTTGGTTTAGTCTGGTTTGGTTTGTTTTGGCTTATTTCAAATAATATATTCTAGTTTTTGTTGCTGTGTTTTTTGCTTTTTTTTGAGTGATTCATTTGGATTTTCATGGAAACAAAGTTGTTCAGCCTGACTGAAGTTTGGATTTGTTTGGTGTGCTGTATTTCTTTTATAGTGGCTGGTTATCACTGAATGGGCATTTGGTAAACAATGGAAATATCGAGATTTCAATCTTATGGCAATGCTTCGCGTACCTGTAGTTACCCAGCGGACGCTAGCCACAAAGAGGGAATAGAGAGGATTCACTGCAAGTAGTTTTTGACTAGTGTCAAAAAGTTGGCATCAAGCTCGTTGTGTCGTTGTTGTTTTTTTCATTATCAAATTTCACGATTTGAAAATTAGTTTTGGAAGAATACTACTTCAAATTGGCCAAAAGTGAAAAGTAAATAAATTTCGGTATTAGATATTTCATTATTTGGGTTTTAGTAATAGTTCACAAATAACCTCAGATGTCATATAGGCATCAGTATTGAAACATTTCAAACAACACTCAGCCAAAGATTGAATTTCCATCACACAAAATAGTGGACTTATTAGCTAGGAGATTGAAATGCAATGGAAACCATTGGTTTCATAAACACAGGTCCAAACCTGCGATCTCGGCAAACGTCTGCCCTGCTAAGGTTTAGCTTTTGGCTCGTAATTTTTTTTTGCCATGTAATCATCTGGTTTAGAGCCACATATCAGTAGAATGTGGTTTTTGCTCGGTGAACGAGTCAGCGACCAAAACACTCTGTGCCAGAACACTTTTTGGAGATGCAAAAATTGTACTTAAACGTTTGACATCTTCACAATCTCTGACAATAACACCAGTTAAATGAAAGAAAAACAACGTCTGTAGAAAATAGAGCTCGTTTTCCAGCACTTGCTTCAGAGAAAAATACTTTTTGAGGGCAAGAAGGATTTGTACACTTGTCCTCCTCCTCAGTTCCCCTGAGGTGCTCCACCATTAAGGAGAGTTGTCATCAACTGGAGCCTTTTTACTCTGATCTATCAGCGAAACATAAAACAAGCTAACTTGTGCTGGATTTATCAGTCACATCTCCACACTCTCTTCTGTCAGGCTCTGGATTATAGTCTCTGATAGTTTGCTTGTTTTCAGACGAAGGACCATATTTCTTGGCTGCAACGTTGGAGCTTCAAGAACCCATAATGCAACACTGTGTGCAGCCAGCGTAACACCGACACTCCCGCCATTCAAAAACAATATCTTGACGTTGCGGCGCGTGCAATTCTCCCTTTGTTACATGCGGGCCGGTGTAGTTACAGATTGTTTTTTGGTTAGGTTAGGTTAGGTTAGGTTAGGTTAGGTTAGGTTAGGTTAGGTTAGGTTAGGTTAGGTTAGGTTAGGTAGTTACTTTATTAATCCCCAAGGGGAATTTTTTTTTTCGCTACAGCAGCATACAGGAAAGCAATAAAATAATAATAAAATAATAAAAAGCAATAAAATAATAGTAAAAAAATCTTAAATATAAAATGCACATTATATACAGTGCAGTGTATATATATATATATTTTATATACAAACAACCAAGGTGTTGTAATGACCCTAGATGCAGGAGTAAGGGGTGTACTTTTTAATAAAGGAAATATGTTTTCCTTTTTTTTTTTTTTTATTACGTTTTCCACCGAGTTTATGCCGTGAAAAAAAAAAAAAAAAAAAACTTTCAGCTCGCAGAGGGATTTTTTTTAATTTTTTTATTATTTCAAACCTGCCTTATGATCAAAGCCTGCAGCTTCTAATTTATTCAGAGAGACTTTTGTCAAAATGAAGCTTCGTTTTGGAGCACAGCCAGACTTCTCTAGTGATATTCAGAGCGAGGAACGTGCCGAGTGTACCACTAGTGTGTGTGTGTGTGTGTGTGTGTGTGTGTGTGTGTGTGTGTGTGTGTGTGTGTGTGTGTGTGTGTGTGTGTGTGTGTGTGTGTGTGTGTGTGTGTGTGTGTTTGTTTGCCCATTAGGGTGCGAATCAGCATGTGAATGTGACAGCGTGGAATATGTCAGTCATTTGGTCTAATTTTTTGTGTGCGCCGGTGACGTCTCTCTGATCGGATGTTCTGTAGATTTGTGTGTTTTTTTTGTTGTTTTTTTTTGGGCCGCTCGCGCTTGTTATCTCGTACGAGGTCGACATCGGGCCTCTAATAGGCAGGAACAAGTGAAGCAGATTGTTTGCTTGAAGTCTTTTATTAAGTGGCTTGGAGATGTGTGCGTGTGTCCACCCCCCCCACCCTCTCCCCACCCTCTCCCCACTCCCCCCCTTCCCCCCCTCCCATCTCACCAACATGCACGTACGTGACCAGTACGATCGGTGGCTATAAGAACTTGCCTGCTCACATTTTACAGCTCGTGTGTGTGTGTGTGTGTGTGTGTGTGTGTGTGTGTGTGTGTGTGTGTGTGTGTGTGTGTGTGTGTGTGTGTGTGCATATCTCATTACAAGGGGTTTAGATGTCAAGGCAAAGACACTGCACTAACCTGAAGGCTATAAAATGAAACATTGCGCTGAAATGAAATAGCCTGTCAAAGGCCCCCGATAGCCAACAGGAATTATGATAAATTTGCTATTAGTACAAATCCTTTAATTACAAGGGTATAGTAATGGAAACTGTCCATCTTGCTTGCTGTGATTGTACAAAGGCTCCTTTTCTTGGGAAAATGTTTTAAAAGGCCCCTCGGGGGAGGGGGCGGGGGGGGGGGGCGACGACTCTGCGCAGTGTCTTTATTAGAACAAGGGGAACGTGGCGCGACAGGCAGACCGAACGGCTGGAGCTGAAACTTTAAATATGGGTAAAAGGTTCTGTCTTTTTTTTCTTTCTTTCTTTCTTTCTTTCTTTGTTGTGTCAAGTTGAACTTTAATTTGCCTTTCGAAACAAAAATGATTGGCTTCTTTTTTTTTCTGAGAGAGAGAGAGAGAGAGACGATTTCAAATACAAATTCATCCCACAGCAGGATAGTTTCTCTCTTCCACTCGTATATTCTTACGCCACAAGCGAGGGTCTTTGTTAAAGCAGTACCACCGACTTTTGATGTTACTCTCACTGTTAACGGTAGTCAAGCTATCTTGAAAACGTTCATTGCACGTAACTCTTTGCCAAAACAATACCGTATTTATAAAGCAGCGGGATTTTTTTTTGGTTTAGTTTGAAAATCAGACGGAGAACGACGAGGCGGCCTCGGTAAGTGGCAGCAGGAGGCGGGTTTTAAGCACAAGTCTCACTGAACACGAGGTTCAAACCACATCCGTGTTTACTGCTTAAAGTCTGATCTCGTCGTTCCGGTCCCCATCCGGCGACGGCACCTCCAACCCGGGCCGACGCTCACGGAGCCCCGGGGGCAAGATCACCGCGGAAGGAGCTAAAGTTGGAGGCCGGCTTCGTGAGATCGAAACCAAAACACCTCAAATCGAAACCCCTAGAAATCCCTTCCTAGACGAAGTCCTGATAATCCTCCTATCCTTGCGAGGACATTCCTCACTATTTTTCCCGTGACTTCTCGGTAACACACACTCTCTCTCTCTCTCCGATTCCTCGCACACACGCTCACTTTTTTTATTTTTTTTTATTTTTACCACCTCTCGTTCCCTCTTTCTGTCTCTCTCTCTCCCTCTCTCTTCTGGAACGGGGCTGATTTGAGTTGAAGTGTTAACACACTCTTCCTCCGGCCATCTGCCAAACACAAACGGCTGATGCCATGTTAGAAATCCCTTCAGCACACTGAATAAATGTTAATCTACCAGCCTCCTGTCCTCCAGTCGACTCGGCGCCCCCCTCCCCCTCGCCTCCCCTCACCGACTCCCCCGCTTCCACTCCCAACTTCCTTCTCTTCCCAATCCCTTTTCATCTGTTACCCGCAATCTTTTCTTTCTCTTTTCTTCTTCCAACCAATCAGCCGCTACCGTCCTGTTGCTCTTCTTTGTTTTGTTCTTTTATTACTTTGTTTCCTCTCGTCTCTTATCCTCTCCTCCACATCACCTCTCTTTATCTTTTCACCTCACCTGTCCTCTCTTTCCTTCAAATTTGAACCTTTTCTTTATTTACCTTGACTTTTAATCCCTTTCTTTTCTTACCTTTTACTCCCGTACTCTCACTCGTGCCACTTTCCTCTTATTATCTTTTTCCTAACCTTTATCTTCCTCCTCTTATTTCCCCTCTCCCTTTCTATCCATCTGTTCATCCTCTCTGATTACTTCTGACAGTTTATGGGTTGAGGCAAAGCGCAGTAGTGTTTCCTCATTACAGGCATCTGTCTGCTTCTATTTCCTCCTCTCTCGCCTCCCCATCTCCCCTCCTCTTCGCTACTTCTTCTTCTCCTCCTTCTGTTTTTTTCTTCTTCTTCTTCTTCTTCTTTTTCCTTCTCAGCCCTCAGTTCACAGAACAACCTTCCCATATGGTCATTTATAATTCAACAGAGGCGTTCCTTCAAAATAAATAGATTTATTGGCAAGCATTTACATATGTGCAAAGAGGGTGTGTGTGTGTGTGTGTGTGTGTGTGTGTGTGTGTGTGTGTGTGTGTGTGTGTGTGTGTGTGTGTGTGTGTGTGTGTGTGTGTGTGTGTGTGTTTGTACTTGTATAGCTATCTTAGTGAGGTCCAATTTGAGTTTTTAGACCTTGAGAGTGAGATGTTGTTGGAAGGCATTTTTTTTCTGGTCTTAACTTTGGGATAAATCTTCAAACGTGTTTGTTTTTTTTGGACTCAGGATTCATTTTGGGTTCAAGTAAGGATTCGGCATTCAGTTGGGATAGTTAATGTTCGGGTGAGGGCCTACTAAATGCATTATGTCAATTAAGGATCCTCGTTATGATCGAAGTAGAAATATTGGTGTTCATGTGCGTTCTCACGTACTGAATATTTGGAGTTTTAATATGTGTTTTGTATGTTATTCTACTGGATAGAGATGAACAGAGACGTTGATCAACGTGGAGCAGCTCACTGTCCTCTTAAAGTTCAGCGCGGTCACGATGGCTTGCTATCGGTCAAAGTTGAAATTTGCTTTTGTGTCTGGCTGCATTTTACTTCCTTAAGTATTAAGTCCAATCCATTTTAATACATTTTACTTTAAAAGTTGCTGCGTAGGCATTTAAACTGCTTGTTGAAAAGAAGAATAAAAGAAATCCTACTGCCCGGCGCCCTTTA